>NC_141996.1:61140130-61319060 GCF_049901715.1 Pseudonaja textilis
CCCGGACATTTTCCATCTGTTCCAGGGCAGCCAGGGAATCCCATCTCCCCCAGGCTCAAAGTGTTGCCTCATTTTAAGATCAAAAAAAAAAAAAAAAAAACGCAACAAATTATTGTGATGAAAACCCAATTTTTAACTATTGCTGGAACATAAATTTATTTTTTAAGGTCTGTGTTTTAATAAATCTGCATGAGAATTAATCTGTGTTACATGTTTACTTCAAACAGTTATTTATATTTTACTTTATTATTTAGATAAAAAGAAGAACATTTGATTGCAGGCATATTTCCTCTGTGAATTGCCGGATCTACTATCTGAAAGAACAGCAAGAAGATCTTTTCATTTAAAGCTTCTCTGATCTACTTCCCATAAAGCTGTGAAAGTTTCCCATTTGAAACATGGGGTAACTGCTGATTAATACTAAAAGCTAAATAATCTGATTCAACATGAAGAAACTTATTTCTATGGATACCTTCATCATACTTCCAAGGCCTGTCATCTTGAAAATGATGAAGTTAAGGTAATAAAAAGTTTGTGACAAGCCATTGTTTCTCTCATGTCAACTATATATACCATCTTCAACCATATATACCATCTTCATAGATGTTATTTTGGAGTGAGCTCCAGATAGACTAGATAGTGTTTAATGGGGGAAACTATGAGGTAGAGACTAAGACTGAGAGCCAGCCTTTTTCTCCTGGAATTTTCTGAATTGAGATTGTATCGCCACGGCAGCTTTCTCTGTCTTTGGTGCATCCATGTCTATCCTTTTTGGAGAATTATCCAAGCCTCCTCTTAAAAAAAATACTTTGCTATTTAGTTGCTAGGAGCTCCACATAGTCCATAAACTGTAGGCACCTTTTGTGCCTCAGCTTGAGAGAACCATGTTTAAGTAGTTGGGGGTGCCAAGGGCAGAAATGCCACTCCAAAATTTGTAGGGGTTAAAGTATCTATTCAAAACTCCATCATCATCATCATCATCATCATCATCATCATCATCATCGTCGTCGTTGTCGTTGTTGTTGTTATTGTTATTGTTATTATTATTAGGTTCACCAAACAAGACAAGAAAAATATATGCCCTCATTCCTCAGAAAATAAATAAAAGACAAAAGCGGACATTTGCATTGTTTTAATTTAAAGCATTGGATTTATTGAAATAATATAAGAATGCAGCTCAAGACTGACCAAATTTCAGTAATTTCATCCTAATATTTTATTTTAATATCAGGTAAAATGTGGTTTACAGAAGAACTGATACTGGATATCAATACAGAGACTAAGCCATAGCATATGCATATTTATTTTGATACCTGACAATTGGGGTTTTAAATAGTGGTTATTCCTGTACATGCATCTAAATGTTTTAATTCATTTCCAGATAGACTAGGAAGTGTTTAATAGGGGAAATTATGTGGTAGAGACTAAGACTGAGAGCCAGCCTTTTTCTTCTGGAATTTTCTGAATTGAGATTGTATCGCCACGGCAGCTTTCTCTGTCTCTGGTGCATCCATGTCTATGTCAAAATCCTCTGGAACCTTCTTTTGTGCATCTATATCAAGAAGATAAATAAACATAAACAAAAATAATTAATACACGTTTAAAAAGAAAATTACCAACATGGATTCTGATGAGAAGTCAAGCAAAGAAACCTTGTGAACTCTTCTCTCCTATTTCCATATATCGAAGAGATCTCACCTAATCACTAGATGGACAGTGTTCTGAGACATGATGTGTGGCTGAGAATTGGTCGGCATTTTTCAACCTTGCCAAGTTTGAGAAACACTGATCTAGACACCATTTTGAATATCCCACAGATTAAAACTATTGTTTAGTATTAGCCTCCCAGCTTTGCTTTAAATTTGAGGCCAGAAAAAAAAAAGGCTAAGGAAGGCCAAGAGCAGACACCAGCTGTCCAGGAATGACCAACATAGCTGTCTACCTGGAACAAACTAATTACAAGGATTTTTTTTTCCAACTTCCTAAAGTTTTGATAAATAACTAGAGCAAGTTATTTGTTCAATGTTTCGAGGATTGAGGCACATTTGGGAAGTCAAAATATTTGATTGGCTTGCAGAAAAGATGATTCCTGTGGAAAAAAACTTTCAGACTAACAGGGCTGTTGTGATGAGCATGGTCAGTCATTGGACACCATTTATCAAAAGGCAAACTAGCTTTCTTGGAATGCCAAAGTCATTCTTGCAAATAAATTACACTGCAAAAGGTTTGTACTTTGCTCTGCAGCATGTCAATATCCTACTTAAATTAATTAAAATTAATTATTGTAAATAATTAAAATAGTTTTAACAAGCTCCAAGGGAAGCTGAACTTGTTGGGCACCAGGGGAATTGTCTTGAAGCACACTGAGGCCTGAGGGTGGGTTATGGATTCTTGGCTGGCATTATCTCTTCCAATAATAAATTAATTGACAGAATTTTTCAAAGAATTAGAATTTGCTCCTAATGTTTTCTCAACTTCTTTAATTCTCAATTATTTTTTTAAAAATATTTATTGACCATATTGATAGTGGTATTGAAAATCTCATATATCTATGATGGCAATACTAATTTAGAACAAATGGACTAGAAACCCAATTCATTTACTCTATTATACAACCTCTTACTCTAAATACTTAGAGCACAACTTTTCACAAATCTCACTGAGCTCTACTGCTTTATTTATAAACCAGGAGGGCCTGTGTTGGAAAATTATAATTGCTTTGTTTATTGTATATTTTTATCTATTTGGTGTTAGCTTTTTAAAAGCAGATTTTTTTTTCTATGAAAATTTTTCAAAAATATGTTTGCTGTGGTTCAAATATGTATTTAAAATAGATGATATGGATATTGTTTTAATATGAAATAAGTCTTGTGAATGAATGAATGTGCCCATCATTTCATATTCTATTTTACATTTGTTTGGAGACTCTGACTCTTTAGCCCTACTGGGGAAGGCTCATATTACTAAGAATGCTTCAGGTATTTGTTCAATGTTCCTCTTTCTTCAACACCTTTTCTAGAAAATCTCATTTCTTTGGAGCCTTCCAAAGTCAGTAATGACTATCTTTAGAGTTAATCTTCCATGGAAATTGGAGGCAAAACTGAATTTCATACAAGAATCCTAGATTAGGATTGGAGCACTGGAGAAATTTGTTCAATTGTTTTCTTTGTTCATAACTTCATCTAATGAAAATCATCTATATGGAATGTGAGGACATAGGTTGTCTCAAATAACAGATCTGGAAAGGTGCATATTTATCTATTTGGAAAATGCACAGAAAATGTTAAATAAAACATCGACAGAACTGCAGTTTCACTCTAAGTTTTCTCATGCGCATGCAAACATAAATACCACCATTTCCGACACATCACTGGGAATACAAATACTAAATTAAATTGAGAAATTGAAACAGCTGTTTCCCCAAAAGGTAATAGGGAAGCACCTCCACATTGTTGTACTGAAAATGCATGGATTTATGTACATAATCATCAAAAATCAAGCTTAGCTTAAAAGATCCATATTTGTTTTGATTTGTTTTCTGTTTTTTGATAGTGTTTTAATTACTATAAGCTGCCCAGAGTTGCTAAGATGAGATGGTGACTATACAGATCAAATCACATAAATAAACCAGCAATGCTGGCTGGATTGCACTTTAAAAGCAAGAATAATACAGGTAATAAAGAAGCCATAGACCTCCGGAAGAAAATAATCAAAATAAAACAACTAAAAGTCCAACTATCCTGGCTCTTTCCTAACTTCTGCTTCCTTCTGGACTGTTCTGACCCAGGCTTCATAAACTGTAATTATATTCACAACTTGTTTTAAAAACAAAACCTACTTTATTGCAATGCTGGGAATTGTTTTCATTTCCAGCCGGAATTAATCTTAAACAGTCCCCCAAGATAAGCACACACCTTTCAGTTCGGTTGAGTGCTGCCAAAAACAGAAGTATCCAATTAACTATAAAAGAAATCAACTGAAGTACAAGAAAAAACCAACTAAAGTATACAGAGCTTCAATGATGATTTGGAACCGATCGAACTACTTTGCTTCCTGCAAAGGTTTCATCATCTAGGCCTAACTTTTATCCCTTATGGGAGGGGCAATCACCTTCCAGCCTTACTCCCAAGTCGCTCCCTTTGTTTCAGCTGTTCTCGCCTTCTAGCAGCTCTGTGCACACGCGCACTGGGAATAGGCTCCTCTGGGTCCTCTGCTTTGCTGCTGCCAGACTCCAAAGGCTCTGAAGGCAGCAACCCACTCCCAGATGGTCCTGGCCCCATCTCTGCACTGGATGCAGGACCCTCATCCTACTCTTCTCCAGATTCCCTGGCTGGTTCCCTTTCATCCTCGCTGTCTGATTCCACTGCCATCTGCACTGGCTGCTGGAGAACAACAACATGGACTCCATCCTAATAGCATAGCTCTTTTCTGGAATATATTAACTCCCAATATTTTGCTGCTGAAGGAAAAATGGGCCATAGGTGATATATCTCTTTCTCTAGATACACTCCATACACACTCCAGACATTAGCCAATGTTAAAAATAAAAGATTCCTCTGGAGTTTTGAACAAAATAGTCACTACAAAATTTTACATCTTATGTGACTGTATTGGGCCACGTGGCAGTATAGCCCTGGCAGCTATATCTCCAGACTGCTTTGCCAGTACCCAGATGCATTAGTAATTATTGCTGGTAATTTCAATGCTCATATTGAAGAGTCAGATGCTTTTTTACAACTCATTTTAATTGGTTTCTCCCTTCAAATGAAATAATATTTCCTTTATAGGCTCAACAGTCTAAAAATAAAAATAAAACTATAATATGGCAGGCTTCAGAGTAGACCAGCTTAGATGTGGAACTAACTTTCTGAAGCTCCAAAGGAGCAAGTGTATTTGATTATTTTATGGTTCCACATACAGTATTTCATCTAATAAACCCAGATAGTGACTATTGCCCATTAATCTGCCATCTGTCCTAAAGTAATTCTTAAATTCCTAACTGTCCTCTGAGGCCACAACAAAAAGACTCACTCAAAAGAAATGGTCTTCTAGAATTGCAAGAAACTTGTCCACTCTGTTAAATTCATAACCCTTACTTCAACTCCACTTCCATCTGTTTAGCAGATTCTTCTGAAAAGATATTGTCATATTACCAATCTATTATCCACACTCTCAGGCCCTGTTATTTAGGGTTTGTTTAACAAGCTGGTATGCAGTTTAAAAAGGCCCTTCGTTTGCAGAGTATACTTTTCAACCTAACAACTCATTAGGTTCCCTTCAGTCACTCAGAGAGCACAAGACGTTTTATAAATTACTTATAAAATCTAAGAAGGACAAACACTGAAAGAGAACTGGGGGGAAAAGCTAAGTTTAGAACTCGTCCTAGTTATGATGCCTATAAGTAGTATTTTATATTTCATCTGCCAAATACCTGCAGATTTTGAACAAGTTACTTTCCGAACTTTTAAAATCCAGAAATATTAAACAAATAATCAAGTGGTGGTTCCTCACTTAGTGATGACTTCCCCTGAATGGCTTCCTGAGGCTGAGTATTTCACTGTATAACTGAAATCTGGAGAAGCTTCTGGAACTCCCTCCAGAGGTGCTGAAAAAAATAAAAATAAAGATTGCTCGGCCCCAATGCTCTTTTAGCTTATATTAATAGCACAGCACATTTTCCTTCTGAATGGAATGAGGCCATAGTTATCCCTCTTTAGAGGATCAGAGGAAATAGCCTTAACTCTGCCAACTATGGGCCAATTACCTTGCTTAATATAATAAGCAAAGTATATGCAAAGTATTTTTATTTCAAGTGTTGGATTGTGTCCAAAGTAAAAATAATTAGAGTTAAGGAACAAGAAGGATTTAGAGGGGACCGTTCAACCTTAGTCCATTATTCTGGTCTCACACCATTTAGCTTAAAAATATTCTTCATTATCAAATGGCACCCCTTTTGCAGCCTTTATGGATTTCAGACCAGCTTTTGATCTGATTCCAAGGGAAAGGCTATGACAAAAACATCAGGAATCTTGTATGGATAAAAGATTGTTCCTTCTTATCTAGACTCTCTATTCTGACATCTCACTGAGAGTCAAATGTTTCCCCTAGGTGGAGTTGTTTCCATGAAAAGAAGGATAAGGATATCTAAGTCCCCTTACTTTTTAAATTATACTTAAATTAATTAAATTCATTAATTCAGCTTTATCACTTTCTAGTCATCGCTCTCCAATATTATTAGATTGTCCAATTTCAGCCTTGCTATATGGAAACAGTGTAGCAGTATTATCTATCTCCCAGGTGAGAATGAAAAGGCCATTGGGGACATTAGCTTCCTTTTGCCTAAAAGAACAACTTATAGTAAATTATTAAAAAGTTAGAGTTCCAGTGATTGCATGATACAACACTAGGTTACTTAATGGAAAATTAATGGGCCTCCAATAGAACAGGTAGTGTTAGATATTACAAATGAAGCATAGGCTTGATTCAGATTCAGCAAAGTGGCAGGAAAATGGATAGCTGTGATTGGCCCTGTAAAAGAGGGAGCTGTCAAACAGGCCTTTGCTGGGTTGTTTTGTTCTTGTTACAATAAAGGGCTGTTGTTACTTGAAGATCTGGCTCCTGTCTCTTCAATCTCCCACTAGTCTACACTGGTAATGAAGGTGGGATCTGAAGAATAAGCCAAAAAGAACTGATTAGGCCAGATCACTGAAGGAGCAATCAGGGATGCTGAGGCTCATCCAGCTTTTCCAAATACTCAGAGAAGCCGACAATGACAACCTACACCCCACCAGCTCCTTTCAACCCAGCCACGGAGCATTGGGATTCCTACATGATGTGTTTTGAGTGTTTCATGGAAGCTAACAACCTCCTAGAACTCTCCAACAATAGGAAGAGGGCCCTCTTCCTCTGCTATTGTGGATCTGAAGTCTTCGAGTCAGGCAAGGCTCTAGCAGCACCAGTAGCCATGCAGGAGGTGTCATGGGAAGACACTCTGGACATGCTTTGCTCTGGTTCTATCTACAATAGTCAGGCACAATGAGTACTATCAAAGGAACCAAGAAAAGGCTCAACCAGTACATAGCCACCCTAAGAAAAGCTGCGGTGCACTGCAAATTCAAAGAGCTAGATGAAGTACTGCAAGATCGACTCATCTGTGGCATCACAGACCTGAGCCTGCAAAGACACCTCCTGGCTAAGCCTGATCTGATGCTGCAGACAGCAATAGCTGAGGCCCAAGCAACCGAATTGTCCAATAAGGCAACCGCAATGCTGAAGAGTGACAGCCCGCCAACCATGTGAAAATCAATCAGCATGCACCATGAGAGCACTGAGCAAGGGGAGACAACAGATGAGGAAGATGACATATACCGAACACAGGTCGAAAGGAAGAGGCAAACCCCAGAAATAGAAGATCAATGATCGCTCTGTGCAGGTTGTGGGGGAAACCATCCCTGAGCAACATGCCATTTTAAAGATGCCATTTGCCAGTGCTGCTATAGAAGGGGACATTTGGCCAGGGTCTGCCAAAACAGTCAACCTCTAGTGCACTGGACAACCAGCTTCCCAGGCAGTTGCCTGGAGAATGTTGTTCAGAAAGCCCAGACAGAAAGAAGACCAAGCTGCAGAGCCCAGAAGAAACTACCAGACTACTATTGCCCAAGCCAGTTTCCTCTGAGCAAAAATAATCTGGGTGATGGTACAGATAGAGAGGAAGCTATATTCCATGGAGGTAGACACTGGATCTGCCATGACAATCGTACCATGGAGAACAATTCAAAAAGCAATGTCTGGGATCACAAAGACTTGGCTGAAGAGGCAACGTGTACAACGTAAGAACTACCAGGGAAACCACATCCCTGCCTTAGGAAGCGGCACCTTCCAAGTGACATTCAAAAATTTTGCAGGACCACTGACCCTGACAGTGGTGGAAGGCATCTTGCCAAACTTTCTCAGCTTGGATTGGTTCGAGTCCCTGGGCCTTGGAGTGACTGGCATCCACATCATTCAGAATGACAGCAGGGATGAGCTTGCCAGATAATTCACAGACATTTTCAACGAAGATATGGGCAAGTATAAGAGGATCCCATCTCATTTAGCCTTGATTCCAAAATTGTCCCAATTAGGTTGAAGGCCCTCAGGATTCCATTTGCACTCTGACCCAAGATAGACAAACAATTGGATAAATTAATCGCCCAGGGCATATTAGAACTTGCAGATCATGTGTGCTGGGAGAACCCTATCATAACAGCAGTAAAACCTGACAGGTCTTTGCGCATCTGCGCAGATTACAAATATATGATAAACCAGGCCTTATAGCTGAGCGTCTATCCCATGCCAATAGTTCAGCACCTATTGCACTCATTGGGAAGGGGAAAATATTTGCAAAATTAGATTTGGCCACAAGCATACCAGAAACTGCCTATGGACGATGCCATGGCAGAGGCTCAAACAATTGTCACACACTGAGTGGTATTCAAATGCCGCTGCATACAATTTGGAGTCAGCATAGCCCCTGGGCTATTCCAGAGTATTATGGAACACCTGTTACGTGGCATTCCAGGGATAGTACCCTATTTCAATGATGTTCTAATATCAGCTAATAATAAACAAGAATTATTCAATAGTCTAAGAATAGTCCTACTCTACAGGTAATACTTATAAATATCTTGGGTGGCAGTTTCAGAGTTCCTTATCTTGGAGCACACATATCTCTTATTGAAGAAGTATAGCCCAATGTAGGCCCAAAGCTGTCTTCAGAGTCTTCCATTCAAAGAGGGCACATTTTATTCCTGCAGTCTGCAACATTTTCTTTGCTAAGTTCATCTCTCAGCTACTTTATGGTGTTCTAATTTCAATTTTTATAAAGTTTAATATCCTGGAAGCTGTCCAGTCCCAACTTGTGCGGGCAATACTTGCATTCCAAGAAACATTAACAATGCTGCCTTGGAGTTAGAGACAGGTTTGGTTTCTGTGAGTGTCAGATTATTATTATTTATTTGTTTGTTTGTTTGTTTAATCAAATTAATATTGCTTCCCATCTCTTTCAAAGGGGACACTGGACAGTGCACAACAATAAAACAGCCAGTATAAAACAAAAATCTAAAAGCCACAATAATAAATAATATAAAAACAAAAATACTACACCTGGGCAAAGAGTATAAAAACACCTCAGCAATGAAGCCATCAAGACAGATCTGTAGTTCCTTCATTTCTGCTTGAAATTGATTTTTTTCCCTGCAGTTTTAGCTCCTCTGGTTCTCAGATGCTGTTTTAAATCAACCTGGCCAACAAGAGCCAATAGCAAATCCAGTCCTCAGGACTTTCTTTGGAAAGTTTCTGTCCATTAGGGCTTGAAAATGCCAATAGTCATCATAAACAACAAATCTGGGGTATTGATTTTCAAACCAGTTTAAACCTAAAAAACCCTACAGTTTTTGGATTCTCCCCAAATAGGCATGTGTCATCATCTTATGTCTCTTCAGTTCTAATCCTGACATTTTGTCAGCATTTCACATTGGCCAAGATAGTGTGGGAGGTATAAAAAACATCCCATTTCAGCATTGTGTGTGCCCATGTGGAGATGGTTCTGTGGAATTTCTAAGGAAATCAAGAATACATTTATCCCATTTTGAAGGACTACCTTGGTAGACAACACAGTGTCTATCTATCACTTCTATCTGATCAAGACCCTGGCATATTTTTCCAGCTTGCCCAATTTTGTACAACAAATTGTTGTATCTGTCCCATCTATGATTGAAGTTTAGCATAAATGTTGGTGGTTGTACTATAGTTACTATAACAATGTATATAAACTTACTGTATTTTTTTAAAAAATGTTAAGTATAGGTCTATGTATTTTATTGTGGCACTTTCCTTAAGAAAGATTTGATTGGCTAAGCTAAGCCACAACTGAGCCCAACAGGACTTACATCTGAATAGCTGTGTATAGACTTGTGCTATTAGTATCTTTGCTGCTTTTAACAACAGCACTCTGGTCTGTTTTTCACTTATCCAAACTATAATGTAACTTCTTTTCCTGAGCCAATTCCACCTTGCAGCAAAGGTATAGAAGCTGGAGGACTAAAACACACTGTTGGAGGAAAGAATTACCACCCACCATCAGCTTTCAACCTCCAGGTGGAAAAAGAACTACCATTGAAGTTTGCTTTGCAATGGAATAGGATAGGTATTTGCTGGTATTCTCTCTTTTTTCATGTTCAAAAAGTAAATTTATAACTTATGATTACATAATCATAATCATTACTTAGAGATCATGAGAAAAGCTGAAAGTAAATAACAGCTAAATTAGTTGGTCTTCTTAGCTGCCCATCCCACTTCTTATTTTAGCACTCAGCAACTTATACAAATAATATAGCTGTGGAATTAAATGAGCTATTCATTCCAATTGCACAGCAAATAAGTTATAATGTGTTTTTGCACGGGACAATCAATAAAAAGGAATTGATGGATGGCAAGCAAGCTCCTGAGAGTGCAAGTGTAATTACTCATGACCAAGCCTTCAGCTAATTTCTTGATTTACTTTTAAAGTCAGAACTGAAATGAGCAATGGCAGTACTCGTAAATGAAAAGCATTCACCATTTCTCTGGAGGTATGAATACCAAATCACTTGTGCTTCCATATGTATGTGAAACAATTATACAAACCTTTTTTTTTTAGAACAAAACTTTGAGGACAAAATTATGCTACCAGGATATATCCCAGTGGTTCCCAAACTTTTTCAGTCCACCGCCCCCTTGGTGCTACAAACTCATCCTCGGTGCCCCCCACCCAGGGGTGGGATTCAAATTTGTGGGCATAGCTTGCTGGTCATGTGACTGGTGGGCATGGCTTGCTGGTCATGTGACTGGGTGGGCATGGCTTTCTGGTCACATGACCGGGTGGGTGTGGTTTAGTGGTCATGTGACTGGGTGGGCATGGCCAGGTGACTGGCAAACAAGTGGTCCTCAGTTAATAGCCAGTTGTTTAGCAAGTATTCTCATTTATGACTGGCCTCCCCAGAGATACTTGACCTGCTTTTGGAGTTTTGACAGCCATGAACATACATACACACACACTCTCTTCTAACCCTGCTGGAGCAGGTCATTGGACTAGAATTGACAAAGCATCTCTGATTAGATTCTAGTAGTGAATAAAATCTAATCAGAGATGCTTTGCCGATTCTTGTTGATTTGATTTATTTGTATCTCTTTATTTTATGTTGAATTGCATTGACGTGTGTCCCTTCTTGTGCACAACCCAGAAGCTTTTGTGATTCTTTGCAGCAAAAATTACCGACCTCTGGCTTTGCTCTACTTTTCAAACATGCCGCCACTGCCGCATTCTAGGTGCTGGCCCACAGGTCCACCCCATTGAGCCCACTGCACTGGAGGGACCTGCCCAAGCAAGTCAAGTCAATGGGGTGAGCCTGAGAGAGGGAAAGAGAAAAAGAGAAAAGAGAGAAAGAGAGAAGGAAGAAAAGAAAGAGAAAAGGGAAAGGGGATGGTGGAAGGAAGGGACAGAAAGAAAAAGAAATAAGGAAGGAGGGAGGGAGGGAGGGAGGGAGGGAGGAGAAAGATAATGAGAAATCTATTTAAGTCCAATTACCTGCTCCAATAGGGTTAGAAGGGAGTGTGTGTGTGAGAGAGGGGGCGTAGGTAGGTAGAGATAGATAGATAGATAATAGATAGATAGATAGATTGATAGATAGAGAGATAGATAGATAGATAGATGATAGATTGATAGGCAGGCAGCCAGGTAAGCAGGCAGGCAGGCAGGCAGGCAGGTAGGCAGGCAGGCAGATTTTTTGCATGAATGTATGGATAGATAGATAGATAGATAGATAGATAAGTAGATAGGTAGGTAGGTAGGTAGGTAGATAGATCTATATTGGTAGGTAGGTAGGTAGACAGAAAGACAAGCAGGCAGGCAGGCAGGTAGGTAGGTAGGCAGGAAGACAGGCAGACAGACAGACAGACCTTTTGGATGGATGGATGGATGGATAGACAGAACGAATGAATGAATGAATGAATGAATGCGACAGCAATGGCACTTTGGGAAAGCAGAGCAAAGCCAGAGTGGGAATTGAAGTCCACACAAGTTGCCAAGGTTGAGAAACACCAGCTGAATATATCAACCCAGCCATTCTGGTTAGAGTTTAGCATGCTGTTTGATTCCGGCTTAGTCAATAAACCATGGCTAAGATCTTCCTGCTCCTTAATGCAGCTGCACCTCTGCCCCTTCTCCAGCCCCCTGCCCCAGTTCTTTCTTTGGCATCCAATTTTGCAATGCTCTGTCCAGGAGAAGGAAGGTGTGTGGAAGCAGCGTAGACTGGCGGAGGTGGAGGGAATGATCACTCGGAAAGCAAGCAAGCAAGCAAGCAAGCACAGGGCTTGGTCGGAAGAACCAGGCTGCAGAGGGAGGCTAGGTTCTAGGTCCGGGCCTGCCACATAGAGCCGAACTGAACCAAGCCATGTGCCTTGGAGAGCCACAGCTGCACCCACCCGCATCCTGCGTGCAAGCCCGGCTGGCTGGAGAGGAGGAGGCCGGGCAGGCACTATGCGCTCCTTTGTTCTCCTCTGAGGAAGGGGCCCTGGTGCTGGAGCACCCACCCCTATACTGCGTGCCTTGGGAGGGTTTTGCTTTTGGGCCTTCTGGCGTGCCTCTGCCGCTTCCACTGGAGAGGGCAGCCTGCGAGCTAAGGCACCCTCTTTCCACCACCTCCCACCTCTCCCCCGCAGGCTTGGCAAGGCTCGCCACTCATGGGTTCCGCATTCGGGGCACCGGCTACAGAGCGATGAAACAGTCAATGGGTTGCGTGGCTAGCAATCAGTGAGCCTTTGCAGCCTTGAATACCCCCCTGCTGCCTCTTAGTGCCCCCCTGCTGGCCCCCTTGCCTCTTATGGCACCCCTAAGGCATTCCACTGCCCTCCAGGGGCAGTACTGCCCACTTTGGGAACCACTGATATATCCCATCTCATTCCCAGATTTCATCTTACTGTAACTTATCTCTGAAATTACCTTCTTCACAATGATCTAGCAGTGTTCTAATATCTAAAGGGCTGCCACAAAAAAGAAGGGGTCAATCTATTGTCCAAAACATCAAAAGGCAGAACAAGAAGCAATGGATGGAAACTAATCAAGAAGAGAACCAACTTAGATCTAAGAAGAAATTTCCTGACAGATAGAACAATTAATCAATGGAAAGATTTCCCTTCAGGAGTTATGGGTGCTCCAACATTGAAAGTTTTTTAAAACAGATTGGGCAATTTTTTGTCTGGAATGATATTGGGTTTCCTGTTTGAGCAGAGGGTTGGACTAGAAGACCTCCAAGATCCCTTCCAGTTCTGTTATTTTGTTATTCTGTTATTTCAAATATGAAGTTAATGAAAAAAAAAGGTCATTTGCCATTTAATATCCCAAATATTTCTCCAGCCATTCAAATAATGGGCATTGAGCAATTAAAGAAGATGGAATGCTTCTGATGTCCAAGAGACTGGGACTAATGTAAAATGAATCATGTGTTATATGTTCAGCTGCATCCATAATCAATGTTTCAACCAGGTAATATCTATCTCAAAATGCTTCACAAATAACTCTTCTACTGTCAATTGTTTAGTTGCTATCCATCTTTTTAGTCAGAAAATGGAATTTTGCTCCTCTTACCCGCATTCCCCAATTATATATTAATGTTCAGATGAATCTGTAAAACAATTGCAATATGATCTAAGAAAATATTAAAAATATAAAGGAGGAAGGGAGAAAAGAGAACAGAAAATCAAAATCCAAGCACAAAGAATTTACCATAATCATAACTCTTCCATTTAAATTAACTGGACATCAATTGACTATAACCAATCTGAGCCATTTTTAAATTTTTCTTTTCAACTAGCTAGTCAACTTCATATCTTATTATTAGGAATACTGATACAATCATTACATGAACAATTTGGAAACATCATATGAAGAGAAATTACTCTCTACATCCCTAAAGTAATTAATGATATTAATCATGTAGACAGTTAGGCACTATTTAATAATCTCTAAGGAAATATTTCTGGTTGAGAAGATAAACTTAGACTAGCATTTATTTCTGTGGCTTTTGGAGTTTTGGGGGGAAAAGTGTTCATTTTTTACCTGTTATTATTTTATTTAAAACAAAGTTAAAATACAAAAAAACAGAACAATTAAATAAAATACAGAACAATTGTTAAACAACAATTCACTAGATACAATATTAAGAAACAAACATGGATATTTGACTCAGGAAGATTTGTTTATAACTTTTGGGGTGATTTGGGATAGATAAGATGTAGTGATAAATTTTCTACAAGTGGATTACAATAACAGACTGTTAATAATTTTGAAACTCTAATTTTGTTTTGTTTCACTAATGTTGTTTTTCTTGTTAACTATTTGGTCATTAATATAACATATAGAAGGTCAACAAGTTGCAACTATGTTTAGTAGTTTAAAATTTTTGGAGTGCTTGTTTTGCAAAAGGTGGGAATGGTAATATATTAATTAGTATTCAGCTAGAGGGGACAATATGTGTATAATGTCTTTTTTCTTTTTTGATGCATATTTTTAATGCATTGGTTGTTTTGTGCTTTGTGTTTTTCTCCTTTGTCCTTTTGAAAAAGAGTGTTCTTAAAGATGTAACATTTCAACTTACTGAGGGTGCTCGTCCCAAAATGACAATCCCTGATCCCAGACACTTAATCTGTTAATTGTATATCCTGTAAATGCACAGGGAATATATCTGGTGTACAGAAAAGTATAAGAAATATACTGTTAAAATATCAAAAACAATGTCCTTAAATGAAAGGAGCTGGTGATACAAACAAATGTATAACTTTCTCCTGATGTTCAACTTTGAGTTATTTAGGCAGGGGTCTGTTCTCTGAGCTTGCAGTTTAACCCTTGCCAAAATGTACAACCCGAGCTACAAATATTATCAACAATTTCTAATCAAATTATTTTTAATATATAGATTTTGAAACATTCCCTCCCAAAAATTACACTTATATATAAAAAAAGAACTCTTACTTGGGCAGTGTAGTATTCTTATTATATGGACAATTGTTCTTATGTGCAGTATAATAGTTGCTAAGTATTAACATTTGTCATTATTTTAGTATATCCCTTAGAATTCTTAATCTTTTCTTCAAGAAAAAAGGAGAGGCAAGCGCATATATTTGCACATGCACATGCACACAAATATTATAAAATAAATAGAAAAAATAATAGAAAAAATCAGTGACTGATGTCGCTATTAAAGTTATTCCCAATTCTTTCACTGACCACTGAGATGATGACAAACATATAGCTTTCTAAATTTTAATGTAAAGGTTTAATGTAAGGTTGTTAATTTCAATTTTTTGCATCTCTTTGAGGATTTCAGAAATATTAATGTCAGCATTACAAATTTGGATAGTCCCATCAGTGTGCATCAGTACTACTTGAAGTCAGAGAGAAACTACAGCGAAATCTAGTATTACTCCATGAAAGCAAAAATGCATGCAATGTCTATATTAGAATATATCAAATTGGGACCAAACAGGCAGATCTACGAAGTATATCAGCACTTTGTACAGCAAAAGATGTACAAATGCTTCATCTCTCTCATTAGTGAGGCAGATAATTATGCCAATTTTAGAGTACCTATGTAAATCAGGATAATTCACTCAGATGATAATGAAGCAGAAGGTTTAACATACCCTTAATGTCATTTGACTGTGGTAGGCTACAGAGGCACCAATTCAATAGTATAATTATACTAGCTATAAAATCTTTACCTTTTAAAGGGACAATTAAATACATAATTATGTATTTATATTTAAATACATAATTATGTAATATATATTTAAAAGATAATTACCATTAGAAAATGAGAGAAATTGTATTTTTATGGAGTTACAGGCCTGTACGTATTATAGCTTTGCATGCTATCATCAGGAAATAGCTCAGCAAAAACAGATCTTGAAGAGATTCTGCATGGTGTCAGGGTAGTGTTGGATATTTACATTTTAATAGTGTGAGCAGAAATTAAAACAAACCCTTCTTATATTCCTAACCATCTGTTAATATTTTATTTTGCCAAGCTGGATGACAATCCCTTATAGACTCAGTCAATAATTTCAGTTGTTACAGAATTTTGAAGAGCTCACAAACTGACTATGTAGTAATAAGGATACTTGTTTTCCAGTTATTGCCAAGGACAAAAGGAGAACTCACACAATTAGAGTTTTTATTCAATAATGGAACTGAGGCAGTAACAGGCAGGCAGAAACTTAACTTTGTAGCTGTAAAATAGAGTAAAATCTGCCTGTTCGCTGCAATGAAAGACATATTCTGTTTAGCTCTCTGATGTCATTTTACTGTCTAATCTGATTAGCTTTCATATGCATGTAAATATTTATTTGCAGTCTTTTTATTCTCTGATAATGATTGTTCCCAAAGAACTTGTATTGATTCAGACTCACATTATGGAAAAACAAGAGACAAGGAGTGGAAGAAAAAGAAGCAAGGGAGATCAATTAAGTGGTAAGCAGTAAGATTGAGCTGCCCTTCTTTTTCTGAAGCTCTTAATATTATTTGTTTTGTTTTGCTTGTTTTTGCTCAAAAATGCAAAATGCATGGTCCATTGGCACCTTCTTTGCTCAAGGAAGACAGGACCAAAAAACTTTGGGCTGGAACCTTGTCCAAACCCACTTTGAGAGTGTAACTTTCCACATTGTCAAAGACAAAACCTGATGTAGCTCTTCAGCCAAAAGAAGTCATATGCTTTAGTTGATGGAATTGCTGTGGCAATGGAACCAGAATTCCTTCTACCATCCCAGGAAAAGTGACAGAAAAAGTGGAGTGTTTTATGTGAGGGCAAGGGGCAAGTGAGTTCCTTGCAGCTGTTGCTTCTTTGACCAATGTCAGTACCGAGACTGATTTTCCTTTGTCACACTGGTCTTGCAAAAAAAAAAAAAAGTACGCAGAGGATCTAAGGATCCTCTGTTCTCAGCTTATGAATTAAACCAGAGCTAGCCTGTCTTCAGTTCTTGATTCTCAGAGCTTCTATCAAAAGTAATAGGTTGAATGCTGTTGTGGCATCAGCATCTTACTTACATGATTGATTGTTGCTTTATTTTACTCTAATGAAAAAATGTCATTTTTTAAAAAAAATATGAAAATGGTCAAAGCCAAGGATCAGGAAAAGAAGCACTTCTGGACAAACAGCCAACAATGCATCTTCATGCTGCTACAGAATAAATCTAGAATGTCTGATTCAGCCTGAGGTTGGAGGAATCAGCTTACTTTTCTCAGAATGCCATTTATCCAGATGTTGGTTGGTGGAAACATGGCGCAGTCCTTTTTGATATCTGTGTTTTAACAGTTTGGGTATCCGTATTTCCAAGGTGCAAAGGCAAACTGGCATTGGTCAGGCATGATTGCTCTTAATCTGGATGAAATTTGGAAACATACCAAACACTTCAATCTAATGAAATAATGATAATATGACTCTTTAAAGAACATATTTTAATTAAGTTGATTTAAGTCTTATTGTGAGGATAAGCACTCAGTAGATTGATGTGCCTGTCAATTGTCCATTGCTTTAATTCTTTTTGAATTGAGTAAACTATGATATATTTATGTGGAAGGTCTAAATGCAGTTGATCCATTTCACTATCATGCTCCCACTGAAACTGGAGTGATCAATTCTGCATGGCTAATGGCAGCATCTATGCCCAAGAAGGAGGTGTCAGCACAATTAAAAAAAATAAAGGGAAGGAAATGAAAGGCACAAAACAAAACAAAGTCTCATGTCTGATAATGCCTGAGAACAAACAGTAACCCCTCAATACTGAGTCACTTGGATAGGAAGAGGGAGGAGCAACAGAAATTGCCAGCAGAGCCAGCACAGCCAGAAGTGTAGGAGGTTTTAAAATGTCAGCTGTTGTGAGAGCTTAGAGAAAAGGCAAGGAGGCAAATCAGGGTGAGTAGGAAAAAGGAAAGCGTATGGTCCTTTCTCTGTTATTTGACCTGTTTCTTTCCACTTCCTCCCCTGAGCAAAATGAGAAAAAAAAAGATGGGTGAAGAAGTAGAGATAAAATGTAGAGATTCATTGCCTGCAGAATGAATTTCCAGGCTGACAATAAGTTTAAAAAATGTGTACATTCACAGGCATAACCAATAGTAAAGAAGAGGAAGGGTTGTGTTCACCTATATCAACCTACAAATTCCTACTCAATTTTCACTTGAATGAAAAGTAAGAAAAAGTTTTTGGTGAATGAAATTCACTTCTTCTATATATGTGTTTAATTTCTTAAAGTAATCTGAGACAATGCCCCTATCTCATTCGGTGACACAAAGTTTAAAATACATTGCTTAAAATAGTACTGCTATTCATGCTGAGTTTTAAAGCTCATCATATTGCACACCTGACAAACATTCTGGGTCTCCCAAGATCACATTACCCTGAAATGAAATGGCAAAACACTATTTTCTATTAATTTGGGGAAGAAAACCTCCTATACGCTTAATACATTCTTCAAAAGTAAAAAAAGAAAACTCCTTCATCATCAAAAGGGGGGAAATTGGTCCATATGTTCTAACCCTTTCCTCTTGGATTACTTGAACTTGTACCTCTTAACTCTACAAAATAAATAAGATTAACTTTAAAAATGTTGCCTGCTCTGGCTGAAAAGATAGACACATTTTCTTGAACTATTTTGGTAATACCATGCCATGTAATTACTGTAACCTCAATACTCTATGTCCTGTGGAGATAAAAAGACAAAAATAAGGGGGCAATAGTATTAAACCCATTTACTGTAGGAATAAAGGTCTCATGTCTATATCATTGGAAGAGGGTGAGAAGGAAGCATTAAACATTTTAAATATATCTCATGGAGATTAACATAGATGAAGTTATGGGCAGGAAATTTATGTTAGCTAACAACCCTTTTAGTTAGACATCAATCTATATTGGCTAGCATTTTAAAAGGTGATTCTTACAATGGATTAAATCCAAAGCCATTAAAGGAAATACATTTTCTTAAAAAACAAATGATGTTATTTTAGGAGCTATGTTGAAAAAGTCTGGGGTGTATGTTAACAAAAAGTATATGGAAGAACTAGATGTTATCCATGTATAACATTTTTCTATACCATGCTGCCTTTGTGCCATGCTTGCATCAAGCAGAAAAATGTATAGATCAGAATGAACTGTCCTTGCTTGATGATAAACAAATGAAATGACTGGACTAATGACTAGAGTATCCATAGAGGTCAATGGTATCCATAGAAGCAGTTCAAAGTGGTGCAGATCGGAGTTCCCCAAATATAAGCTCATATAAGTGTTTTTGAAAGATCAGTATGAATTCTGCTTGGCCCCTCTCCTCCCCTGCCCCGAGATTGTCTGTAAAAATGAAACTACTAATAGAAAGGAACAAAAATACGTTAAGTCATTGCCTGCTTATGTGGGAGCAGAGAAAACTTGGAGAAACAATGTGTATATTGGGAGAGGCAAATGAAAATATGGGGAAAATGCAATGTTATGCACCTCAAATACTGTGTTGTGTAGAAGTTATTGTGCTCAAGACAGCTCCATTGTGTTAACGTTACTACATGTGAATATGAATGCTTTAATTTGTGCTCTACACTCAAGCAATATTTGTTTGTCTTCCTATTCTTGTATATTGTATATTAATATACAATTAATATTTATCACAGCTCTTTTTACTCTACTTGGTATTCATTATCCTCACCTGGGTAACTAGTTTCAGATGGATCTTATTTTCAGATTTAGCACCATTCATCAATCGGTCTTTGGATTACCATTACATATATACTTGGCCTCTCTGGTGTATTTAAAGCAGCAATTACAGCTTTCAAATAAATGGAACAAATTATTATTTCAGACTAAAGAAGAAAAGTCAGATAGGTTACAGTAATTTTAGTTAATTTATCACTCCTATTGATTTTGCTGATGACAGGGATGGTTTTGTTGATTTTCTGCTTCTTTGAGAGATATTCTTTTTATTTCTTGTGTACTTTCTGCTCACTAAACTTTTATACACCTTTTGTGTATTGCAGACTCTGGAGGGATCTGGACTGGGTTGTAAAAGAGTGTTGTTTAGTCCCCTTATTGTTGAAAGCTATTGAATCATCTACGCCAGTGCTCCCCAACCTTTCCAGCTTGGCAGCCCAGCAGAGTGGAGAGAGAGGATGGTTCTGTGTGGGTGGCAGATGCTTGCACAAGTGTGCACAGTTCCATTTGTACAAGCAGCAGGCACATGTACCTGCCACTCACCCCAATGGAGCACAAGTTCCCACTGCTCATGCAAGTGGAGCTACACAAGCTTGCCAGCCACTTGCGCTGCCCGGTTCTGAATGGGCTGCAGCCTGGGGGTTGAGGGCCCCCTGATCGACACAACTATTCCTCAGGAAGACAACTCAAAAATTGCAGTAAGAAATTTATCAAAATATAATTCCCACTTACACATTTACCTATTTTTCTAGGAGCAGCTACACATCTTTATATATATATATACTGTATCTTCACATACAAATAATTGCTGGTAAGCTCAAAGAAATAACAGTGATGATTAATACTCTTGGAAGATCAGCAGCACATGAATCAAAAAGGGCACGACAACACCCTTCTTAACTGCTAGCTCATTACTTAGAGACAGTTGTTACACTGTTGGGCCAAAGCCAAAAGTCAATACTACAGCTCTGTGGACTTCTCTGACATGTCTTTTTTATCTGTATGTATTGAAGCAGCAATGACGGTGGAGGATAATGCACTTTTTTTCCTTTCCTTTTTTTTTTTTTTGTATGCCTTCATTGCCTAGACAAATTCCTTTAGTTTTTTTGGCAAGGTTTGCCATTGCCTGTATCTTGGAGCTGAGAAAGAATGACAGATCCAAAGTCACCCAGCAGGCTTTGTGCCTGAGGTGGGACTAGAACTCATGGCCTCCTGGTTTCTAGCTTGATGCTTTAGCTACTACTTGAAATGGGTTCTCCAAGCTTTTTTAAGCAGTTCAGATTCCTGGGGAAAGTCAAGCACAATACCAAAAATTCTAAAGAATGTTTTCTTCCGCTGAGATTTAATATACAAATATTTCTCAGGTTCACTTTTGTTATTATTTGCCTTAACATAATTATTTGTAGAGGACAGCAACCTTCATTTTGTTCTCCAAATTATTTTTTTCCTTTTTTTTCCCCAGCCAGGTTTTCTCTCTTTGTGCTACTTTCAGATAATTCTTTCCTTTCTGATTTATCCAATTATTAGAATGTAATAATATAACAAATCAATCAAATGTTGCTTTTTGCTGATATAAGTAATGGCAATTTAAAGTATAGCGTGAAAAGCGTTACTTGGGTCACATTAGTATTCTTTGCAAATAATAGACTGCAAAATAAGTACTGTTGCGTCTCTTTCAGAAAACGTTCTGGGATTTCCATTTTGATAGGATTTTTGCACAGTGTTACTTTTTCAGAAGAACTACAATATTTGAATTATTTCAAATTATATCAAATAATTACAAGATGCTTATAGTGCCACATCCCATAGGACTTGTGACAGAGGTGCCTCTGGTAAACCACTATGGTGAACTAACATCACTCTGCAGTAGACAGACACACTACGGCTGAAAATGGTTCTCGGATATGGGATTCAGGATGCCAAGTTTTCTCCAGAGTAAGGAGAGATCACAATATTATCCATAAACTCCAGATAGCTATTTATTAGCAGACAACAGGAACTGTCTTTTTGAGTTGATCTTGTGATCGGCTGAGAGTTACAAGATTCCATCAAGCTTATTGCCTCTAATGTTGCTTATACAGATGCTCAATTCAACTTAGGGTCACCTCTTAATTACACTGACTTTTTTAAAACTTGAGAACTTGACTTTGCTAAGTTTTATTGAAACCACCCAAATGAGAAGTAGTAGAAGAGAGTCTTTGCAACACAGAGTTTTCCCAGGGAAGAGAGAGTACATTCCACCAGAGAGAAGTCCAACTTAAGAAACTACACGGTCATGAGCTGGAGGGGGTAGCCAAACCCTAGAATCAGGGAATTTAATAATAGTACCTGAAAAGAAAGAGATGGGAATAATGGATTTATAAATGAAATAGGATAATGATCTAGTAAAAAGGCATGCAAATTAAACCAGAGAAATGATGTGGATAATTTTTTAACATTGGATTTACAAAAGGGATTTCCTGAAGTCGATGCATTGGAATTTAAAAAAGTATCTTGACAAAGATGCCAAAAATTTTGGGATAAGAGGATGAGAAAGCAGATATTAAAACTTTTTTGGAAGAATATAAAGATTGTTGGGAGAAAGAAGGAATATAAATATATAACCGATTTCTTTAACGTTTATATATTGCTTTGCTATTGCTGATAATATTTCATGATTTTTAGACTGGGACTGAATGATGAAGTTTTAAAGATTTTGTTTATTTGAAAGGAGGAAAAGGGGAATATACTTAAATAGAAAATATATAAGGAAAGATTCGAATTGGGTTTAATAGAGATCATTTGTAATAATTATGTATTTCTGATAACCCTAAATGACCTTTTGCTGATAATATGGAGAGATGAGGTTTTAGAGACTGATTTATAAAGAATGGTGTGCAGTTTGGTTTTACTTTAGGATATAGTAATAAGAATTATACTTGTTGGGAATGAAGGGGAAGATTTCATCTTTTTTTCTTTCCTTTTCTTTCTTTTGTACTTTTTAATATTTTTAATATATTTCTATACTATGTAGATTGTATTCATGTTATGTGTATAATATATAATCAGTACAATTATTGGGGGAAAGGACTCATGGTGGTGTAGAAAAAAGCCACAGTGACTAATAGAAAAGGAGAAGAAAAATCAATAACAAAATAATACTTTCATTAAAACCAACACTTTGTATATTCTCAAAAAATACCCTTAATTTTTATATTTGTGACTTTTTTTCCTGATTTGAACAAGTCTGATGTAATCAAACATATAACAAGACTGGCCAACTGTTAATACCATAGAGTAAATGATTGCCTACATAAAAATAGCCTACAATAAAACACTTTCTAAGGAGTGAGCTCCATTAAATACAGTAGGATTTACTTCTGAAAAACACAAATAGGATTGCATTGTTAGTAAGGCAGGTAGAATTTTTGGCTTCCTTCAGAAGTTTCCTAACATGTTAACCTACATCTCAGTTGCTTCATTCTAAGTTGTATTTAAAAAAACTTATGATTACTTTTAGTCTTTGCTTCTAAAGTAAACATCATCTGTCTTTTCTGGAAACAAAATGTTTCAGAATGATTCATCATGGAAATAAGAGAATACATTTTTATTCCTGGCCTCATTCCATCCCCTCTGAATAGTAGCTTTCTCTTGGGTGCCCTAGACATCAGAAATGTTGTGGAGAATTTGTGAATATTTGCCTGGTTTCTGTCCTCTGTTCTAGCAATCTTGACTTCAAACTTCTGAAGGTTTAAAATCCTTATGTTTCTATCCATACACTATAGTTTGCCAATGAGTGAATAGTCCATGTGAGGTGCCAGGTAACCTCTGCAAATAAATGTTATGCACATAATTTTCAAATTTATGCATACCCATTTCCTTAAACTTATTTAGTGCAATTAGTTGTGAAAGCCATTTTGGTAGATCAGCTATTTTCTACCCTATTATTGATGGGTGGAAAGTAGTATTGTCAGGCAGATTTGCATCTAGTTGAATAACAACACTAAACATTGTTAATGGCTTCACAGCAAACTGGAAGGAAGCATTAACTGGGATTAGAGCTTTGCTCTTGTTGTGTGCTATTATGCTATTAAAGGAGTACTGTACAGAATGGCAAGAACCTGGAAATCCAACCCTATAGAGAATGGTTAGAAGACTGGTAACTTGAGAAAGAGAAGGCTGATGGGAGATATTACAGCAGTGTTCTACTATCTAAAAGGCTATCAACTGCATAGGCAAAAAGGGATGCAGTTGATTATTAGCACAAGGCAGCTGTTAAAAACCACCATGAAGCAACCAAACAATCTGTCCAGATAATGGTGGACTCTTTTCATTGCCCATCTTCCAACAGGGTTTGGATGGCTGCCTCTAGGGATGGCTATCCCTGTGAATGGATTCCTAAACTGAGCTGTGATTTTTCTATAGTACCTGACATAGTGTGTCAAGCTATATTTTTGCCAACATAATGGATTTTAGGATTACTTCCTAAATTACAAGCCACATCTGGCCTTCGGTGTGCAACTTGACAGTGAATGGTGGCCATTGCAGTGGAAGATGTTTGTTTCTAAATAATAGGCAGAGAAGAGATTCATACTTTTTTTGCAGAAAAAATAATAATTTTAGATGTTCTTCAAAATATGGAAGAATCCCTTGAATAAAACAATCAAATAACTTTCTATGAATCTTAGTTTTCCCCTCTCTGCCATTTTATTTACCTTGGTGGATCTATCCAGTGTTGCAGCTTTTAATTCATTGAATAAGGATTGTTGACCGGGGGCAGGGGGAATCCCATTCAATTAGAAGTACAGATTAATCTGACATTGGGTTTAATGTATTTAAATTGTAATTGGCAAAGATTTATTTGTTCAGTCCAAGTCCACCATATTATTTATAACTTAGTTTCTATGGAAAATAATTTAGGGAAGCATTTAATGTGAAAGTTACTAGAGAGATAAGTAGAACTTCTCAGTTCCTGAGGGAATGTTTTCTGTTGCTAGCAATGAGAGCATAATCTGTCCTTTCTTTCTTTACCTCCTTGCCTAGAACACTGAGATATGAAGTTTCCTAGGGTAATGGGGATTATGTGCCTTAATATCTAGCACACTGGGGAGAGGGGTGCCATGTCAGAGCAAGCAATTTAAATAAGAAAAATAAAGCTATAAATAGGCTAAAGAATCCAGTATAGTTTTAACTTCCTTCCTCTCTCCCTTTTTAAACTATTCCCTGTCACATTGCTATCCAACATTTATGTAATACTAATATAGGTTCTGAAGTTCATGTACGCAGTGCATTGAAAATTAAACATTCCCAGAGTTTTATCGAAGATAAATACATTTTGTGTAAATGATGGTTTGCCAGGTTGCTCCTGTGAAGAATAGTGAAGTAACAGCATGGGGATATGGATGCACTGATGAAAAAACTTATTTTTTTAAATTATCAAACAGAGATGTTACAGCTGTAGTGGTCCTGGAAATAACCATCACATTAATGAGTGTTTTGCTAGCAGTAGATAAAGATGGAAACAATTTCTTGCCAAGCTGGTTTCCAGAATCTCTTAATACTGTGTATACTATAGCTTTCATACTGAATAATCTTTTTTGAAAGATTCTCCCCACCAGCTCACCACATGAGTCAGAGGAACATTTTGCATTCAGCCTGGATGAATGAGCATGTCTCTAAAACAGATTGGCCAGGCTCTCTCAGTTGACAGCTTGCTGGGAAGTCCATGTTTTAGAGCAGACCATATTTCTTTCACTCATTAGTGTTGCAATTTCCCTCAGGGAACTTCTTATCGTATCTATTTTTCTGCCAAAAAACTGTATGTATGGGCTGCCAACTCCCTGCAGGCTGCAGTTTCATTCCGAAGCACATTTTAGAGCACATTTAGAGTTTTTTCTGGGTCTGAGCTTCCATTCACATTTCAATGCCAATTAGGACCCCTGGAAGTTTATGCTGTTTCCACATATCAGGAGGCAATAGTTTGGTGAGGACTGTTCTAGAGCCCACCCAAACTACAGAATATATGCTACCCATCTTTATTGGCTATCCACCTGAATATTTGGGAACTAATTCTGAGATGAGAAGAGCGTATGTGAGGGTGTAGTGTCAGTCTGAATATATGTGTAGCATGGCCTGCAGTAATGAATTTGTTAACCGAAACTTGAAATAAAAGGTCAGATAAAAACTGGTGTAATTTGCTTTTGCAGTGTCTCTGACCTTTCCTTTTGTGTGTGTGTGTGTGTGTGTGTTTGCACTGCTGAACTTTGATTATCAGAATCTTCTGTGAATCTCCCCACTTCTATTAATGATCAAATATATTGGCTATCTGGAGGAACTAGAGAAGACAATACTTATCAAGAACAGTTAACAATTGTCAACATTTGTTAACCTTTTAGTTTAATATATTCAGCAACTTGACTGGAAAATGTCCTGATTGTAATCCAGGTCTGACAAGCTAAAGTTGTGGTCTGGCTTACAATTCTCCCCCGTCCTGTACCACAAATGGCAGCAAATCTCCTGCAAATCAGTCGGTGCTAATTTTTCCAAACCTGGATATAATTCAGGTAAATAAATAAAATATTGCTATATTTAAGATAAATAATTTTAAGAAACCCATTCTCATTTTTAAAGGCCTCCCCTCTACCAGTCGAGAAAACTTGGAGAGTAACTCCAGTCAGATGGTCGAATATTCCTGCTTGGTGAAAAGCAATTTGTGGTGTTTTTTCTTTTGGACTAAAGAAACAATGGAAAGGCACAGCAATCTGATATCTACTTTGTTTTAAACCTCCAATTTCATTTTATGAAGAAACTTGTGAATTTTTGTAACCGAGCAAGGTTTTTGGACAGGTGAAATTTGACAAAAGATTGTGTTGTACCAGTATTTCCAGTATCTGCTAAAAGTAGAGAACCTGCCCCCCCGCAACTCTGCTTCCCCGGCATGTTTTGAAAACAAAGATTGTTTTTTCTTCTCCAATGACATCATCCTGGGCTGGTGAATTACTTGCTTTCTCATTGGCCAAGCTGCCTGCCATGACATCTCCCATTCCGTTTTACTTAACCCAGCTTGAGAGGCAAAGTGTTGCTGCTTGCTATTGTCAGGAGATAAAAGAACCCTGCTAAGAGAAACCTATTTTGCTCAGCACTGGAACCAGGCAGCAAACTCCATGAGTGCCTGAAGCAGAGGGGACAGGTGCCAACTGGCTACTGGTTAGTTGTGGCTACTGGTTAGTTGTGGCTGAGCAATGATTGACAAAAAAAAAATCCTCTTTGCAAACTCTAGGCTCAGGTTTAACGCACATGGGATCTATAAATGATGAAACCAGAGGAAGAAAACTGCTTCTAACATGTTTTGGACTGGCTGGTTCATTGATCTTTCACATTCACACAGGTTATTTTTAGTTATAGACATTAATGTCAGGAGCCATTTGGTTAAAAAAACCAAACTCTTTTGCCTTGCAAATCTTCTCAGAAAATACTATATAGTTCAGAGTACATGGTTTAATTTCTTTTATACAAGGAAAATCAGACCTTTGAAGACCTTAAAGCACAAAGCCTCCTGGTTTACCTGATTAACATCTTTTGCAAAGAAAATCTATTTCTTATAAACATAGTGAATTGTAAATCATCTCCTGTGACTAGACTGCATTACTTAGTGCAATAAAAGAATACTAGGAAAGGCACTGACATACCATTACAATTAATTCTGAAAGTTCATCTTCCTGGAAAAGTTCATCTGAACAAAAGCAACAGTACTCTTAGCTAGTCAATGCTGCACCTATTCTCACACAAGTCAAAGGATGAATAGACAAATTTGCTTTTATGTCTGCATATTCAATGCAGAAATGTCTGCTCTTTTACCAGAGCTAAAGCTGAATATATTGTAGGCAACCCTCATTTTATGATGAAATCTTCCAGAATGAAGTGAAAATTTAGTGTTTTCACTAAATTTGAGGTCCATTCCTCTGGCGTGCCAAGGGATTTTATTAGTGAGCACCATCACTCTCATGATTGTTCTTCCCAATGAGGCAGGAAAGAGACCTGGACCTCATAGATATAGTGGGAGACCTTCTTCCTAGCACTTCACTTAATTGCAACTGGGACATGACATCTCACCCCAAAACTGCTCAACAACCAAGATTCCGAGCCCAACTGCAGTCATAAATGGAAGGTTACCTGTAACATTTTTATGACTGAGGGCTGCACTTAAATGCTTTTGGACAGGATGAAGTCTTCAATTAAAGGAATGATTTGCAAGGGGAAGGGACTGAATTATATATTTGAATAGGGATTCCCATTTTTAGGGGAAAACGGAGGTTAGTTACCCCCTTTCTACTTTTAATTATGCTAATCCTATTTGGAGGGTTATATTTTAATTTTCTACATTTCCCATCTCAATGCTACAACACTGTAGATTGAACTTTGCATCTGATGGGTAATTGGAGTGAATTCTCAGGACTGAAATTTCTGTGGTTGTCAAAAAATTCATGTCACATCAGCTTTACATCAAAGATAGAAGAACATTTTATATGCTATAGAAGAAGAACTTATTTTCAAGAATTCCCAGATAGGAGGAAAGGGTTTTTAAATATATTTCCTCCTAAAACTTGATATTCAAGATTCAGCTAACTTGTCAGTTTCTTCAAGGGTTGTGCTAGGTTATTGTTTCTCACTGTGGAAGTGCAAACTGTCCAGATATATCAATGTGTTCTAACAACAATGTGGATTTATTGGTGGTATGATCGATATGAGAAAGAAAATGTTGAAAGGCTGTCAAAATGCCTTTCTTCTGAGGATTCGATTTTCCCACTGGGAGAGCTCTGGCGCAAGGATACGGACAACTGCTTGAAAGCTGGATCTTTTTATTTTTCAGGAAGGCGAGAGATAGCAAGAAGTCTGCGTTCCTGGGCTAGCTACCTCCGAATGGTAAGTCCCTGATTTTTATACCTTTTTCTCCTTTTGTGTGAGTGCTTGTGTTTGTATTTCTTAATGTTTTAAATCCTGTCGGGGTTGTCTTTCTTCCCGCTGGAGGGTAAACTCCGCGGGGTGCGGAAGGCAAACTTTGCGGGGTGGTTTGATTGTTTTATCGGTTTCATCCTAATCTTTTTTAGCTTAATGGTTTCTTATATTTGTTTTGTGGCAATCTCCTGTCTGTCTCCTTTGTAATATATTTTGTGTCTTTTGTCTGTTTGTTTTGCTGATTTGGCATGTCTTGTGTTTGTAAGGGTTTTCTTTTCTTGTTTCCCTGGTTTTCTTAATTATTTGGGCTTTTGTCCAAGGGGCTTCTTTAATACCTTTTATTTGATTCCTTTTTCTATGCAAGTTTGTTTTATGGCTGGCCTGATGTTCCCTTTGAGCTTTTCCTGCTTGGGTGACACCACTGTCCTCGTGAAGTTCCCTTTTCACAAAAATAAAGAATATAATTGCATTATAATTGAATTTATGGAAATGTGCATACTTTTACATTTATTTACATCCTTGCCATTCACAATTTAAAGATTTTTCATATAAAAAGGAAACATCTAGATGTGTGCTTTCATGAAACCCAAGAACTAGCAAAAGAAAGGCATTGGAGAGAGAATGAATAATTTTTAAGAAATTAGGCAAGAGTATGCCTTTCAAATCATTTTTCCTCTTAGTTAGATTACTTGGCAGAGACCTCCATGGCTTAAATGCCAGAAGAGAGAGGCAGCCCTGACCTATATCACTGCCAGCCATACCCTCAGGCATGATAATTGCAGCAGCTATGCAGATTGGAGGAGATTTTCTTTCCTGGGCACACAGCTCTGCATGTTCAAGAGGGACAACTTAATATCCCTCAGGTTTTCCACAGTGATTACTTCAATTAAGCTGTTAATCTGAAAAGTTTGCAAACTTCTGCCATTTAATTTACTTGGATATGGATGAACAAATTGAGCTTCACAGTCTGTTGAGCATCATATAGGCTCAGGATTGGCTGTAGGGCCATTTCTACATAGGAAGTTTTTATTTTATTTTATTTTATTTATTTACTTTATTTATTTATTTTTGTCAATTGCTTACAAGATAATAGGTATAAGTAAAAACATAGTTATGAATACATGGATACATATAAGAAAAATAAAAAAAATAAAAGAAACAATAGGACAGGGACGGTAGGCATGTTGGTGCGCTTATGCACGCCCCCTACAGACCTCTTAGGAAAGGGTTGAGGTCAATAGTAGACAGTAAGGTTAAAGTTTTTGGGGTTTGGGGAAGAAACCACAGAGTCAGGTAGAGTATTCCAGACATTGACCACTCTGTTGCTGAAGTCGTATTTCCTGCAATCAAGTTTGGTGCAATTAACTTTGAGTTTGTATCTATTGTTTGCTGTTGTGTTATGGTTGAAGCTGAAGTATTCATTGACAGGTAGGACATTGCAATGTATGATTTTATATACTATACTTAGATCGGACCATAGGCGGCATAGTTCTAGGTTTTCTAGGTCTAGAATTTCGAGTCTGGTGGCATAAGGTATTCTGCAACGAGTACAGGAGTGGAGAACTCTTCTTGTGAAATATTTCTGGACTTTCTCAACTGTGTTAATATCAGATAAGTAATGTGGGTTCCAGACTGATGAGCTGTATTCAAATATTGGTCTAGCAAATGTTTTGTATGCCCTAGTTATTAGTGTAATATTACCAGAGAAAAAGCTACATAAGATTAGATTAACAATTCTTAATGCCTTTTTGGCTATGTAATTACAGTGGGCTCTAGCACTTAGGTCCTTAGAGATGAGTACTCCAAGATCCTTGAGAGAGTTTGGATCATCAACAAGGTCTTGACTATTCAGCCTGTATTTTATTTTCTGATTTTTTTTTTTTGCCAATATGTAGGACAGAGCATTTATTTGTTGAGATTTGAAGTTGCCATTTGTTTGACCATTCTGATACATAGTCGAGGTCTTTTTGAAGGGTAGCAGTGTTGTCTGTGGTGTTGAATAGCTTTACATCATCAGCAAAGAGAACGCAGTTGCTCTTAATATGATCACAGAGGTCATTTATGTAGAGTATGAAGAGAGTTGGTCCTAGAATACTGCCTTGGGGGACACCACTGTTGACAGGTATAGAATTTGATAGGACGTTCCCAATTTTGACCATTTGTTGTCTGTTTGACAGGAATGCTTCTATCCAGTTATGCAGGTGTCCAGAGATACCATAAGATTTTAGTTTTAGGAGTAGTTTGTCGTGTTCCAAAGGCTTTACAGAAGTCTATGTAGATTGCACCTATTGCTTTGCCTTGATCGAGTTGTGTAGTCCATATGTTTTTGCACTGTAAGAGTTGCAGATTACATGATAGTTTTTTTCCTGAAACCAAATTGTTTATTAGTTGAGGAACACATTTTGAGGATGCACTTGGAAGGCCAGATTGCACCAGAGATACCACTGAAATATTCAAAATGTAACATTATAAACCCAAATTTTTGTTGAATTTCAAAATATATATAAACTTGCCTGGGTGTGGTAGGTAAAACAAATAGCTTAAGGGAAGGAGAAAATAATAATATGACCAATACAATATACTGGGGAAAGTTGCTGATAATACAGGATAATGAAAATAACTGAACCTTGATGTTAACTGAACTTAACTGCTTTCTCCCTAATGAGAGGAATTGCAGTGTGGATTGCATGAATTTTCTTCAAAACAACATGTAACAATAGACACATATTTGCTCCTGATTTGTAAGTCTTCTGCTGTTCTAAATTCTGTCACTCTTTCAAGTGGAGTCTTCCTATTATGGCAAATTACATGGTAATTTTGGAGCATCAAGCTAAATGTATTAGGCTAACTGTTCACATTAGAAACATAAAAAGCTTCCAGATTATAATCATTAACATCTTATATTATCAGGAGGTTAAGTGACATCAGTTTCAAAGATTTTCAGCTTTGATCAAATCAAAAGCATACCACTTTATTTTAAAAAAGGGTCATGTAGTAATGTTGTTGTTTTTTTTGAAGCTGCTCTTTTTAAATGGACATTGTTTCTTTCGCCATATATTTCACCATAACTAGAAAGAGAATATCTGGGCTTTATAAAGTTCACGGATTGCATAAAGAACAGAAAACTGGTAGCTTACTATATGACAAGAACACAATCCTACACTATGGGAAGAGTATTTTGCCACACCTTCTAAAGGTAAAGTTTCCTCTCATACATATTGCTAGTCAAACCTGATTCTAGGGAATGCCTTCTAGCCTGTTCTCTAATAATGATGAGTTTACATGTGCTTTGGAATGATGGTTTTTAGGAATGTATCATTGGTATTGTGTTGTTGGGACTATGACTGTATCTTCATTTGCTTCTGAGCACAGCACAAATATGATCTGGCAGCATCTTTTATGTTTCTGCTGGGTTTCCATGCTCTTGCCTTCCTCCAACTCCCAAGACTGGAAGACAGGCATCAGCTGCCATTCAACAGTCTCTCCCAAATTTGTGAGCAGAGAATTTGGATGGCTGATTTTCCCAAGTTCCTACAGGTTGATTAATTTGCTATTTTTTAAAGGACATGAGTTTCCCTTAGCTAGGTCAGAAGCACTTACATGTTCTGAAAAAGTTCAATAGGAGGAAGTCCCCTTCATGTTGTCTTTACTTGAGATAAAAAAAAATCCAAGCATGGAAAGCCACTTGAAAGATAAATATGGAAAGGAAGACTAGACACTCACACCCAAGAATTTCTCTGAAACATGCTTGAAAGAACTTTAAAAAGAAAATCTAAATCTCCAAACTGAATGGGAATGTGTATTGCCTGTGATTTACTGTTCAGATGGAAGAGCAAAACCTGACCTAACATGGAGGGCAAAAACAATAGTAGATGGAGACTGGGAACTCTATAAGTGAAAAATTTGGGGATAGACAGTCAAATAAACTTTTATCTGGTGTGAAGTTTCAATACACCAACAGATTATCCAAATCACATACATTCAAAAGACACTGCATGTATAACGGGGGAGGGGAGGTATATTTATTTTGGTAATATTTATCAACAAATTAGTGAACCATTTGTTGTTTTCAGCAAAGATGTATTCAAGGTCCCCTTAAAGTTTGTTAAAATTGTTGCCAAATAAGGAGCATGCTAAACTCAGGAACCAAACTTTAGCCAATTTTGAATGGACATGCACATCATCTAAAAATATAGGACTACACTTAGGAATACTTCATGAATCTCAGCACATACAATGATGGCAGCTACAATAATTGTGAAACATCTTGAGTTGATTGAAATTAGTAACAGCTGTAGATGCCTTACAACCCATCTTACAATATATTTGACATGGAGGTTGAAAAGTAGGCAAAAATTGACAAAAGTAAACTCTCCCTTCAGTCAACCTGGATTCCTAGTGACTATGTGGCTGCATCTATCTTGTCTTCTTGGCAACAATACACAAATGTTTTGCCACTGCTTTTGTTTGGATTGTTTTTGTACGATTTCAATCTAGGCTACAATTCTGATTTTTTTTCCCCTGGGGGTCTCCATTTAAATATGGGTGAAATCTAACTCTTTTGATCAGCCAAGATTTGATTAGGTGCTGCCTTCTGCTGTGACATACACAGTATCTTTTGCTCTTTAATTTGTCTGAGAAAACATCTTCAATCAGCTTTGGCGTGGATATGTATGCGCATACATACAAACTAAAATAGAACAAAGCATAGGAATTTGCATTCTACATGGACAGCATCTGACTCATCAGCTTCCACTATAGAAAAAGCCAGTGCAACAAGTATGCAAGTAGTCCTCAACTTATGACCACTTCTGTTGCTAATAAAGGGGATTGTTAAGTCAGTCATGCCTGATTTTATGACTCTTTTTGCCATGGTTGCTAAGTGAATTGTGTGACTGTTTAAATGAATCTGACTTCCCCCATTGACCTTGTTTGCTGAAAGCCTCTAGGGAAGGTCACAAATGGTGCTCACATCACCCTGAGATGCTGCAACCACTGTAAATCCAGGTTGGTTTCCAAGTGTTTGGATTTGGATCATATCACCATGTGGATCGAACAAAGGTTGTGAGCTCAATTACTAAGTCATTTGCTTAGTACTATCATAATTTTAAACATTTGCTAAAAGAATGGTCGTAAGGCAAGGACAACCTGAAGAGAACAAAAGATATAGGCTTGATTTTGCTTTATTTTTTAAAAGGAGCTTGCCTTCCTCTGATAACCATTTATGTTAGTAGCATTCTAGGATTCATGCTTGCAAAATTTGTCCAAAAATGGCTGAATCTGGTAGTCTGATTTAAATCAAAACAGTTTCAAGATATTTCAAAGCTGAAGAAAGCATGCACACATACACAAACACAAACAAAGGAAGATCTCAGAGTGATATACTCATCCAATGTCATTGCCAGTTACAGTGAATATTTCATTCTATAGCAACATAAAACTAACTCTGAGAAACACGTTCATTACAAATACCAAAAATTTCTCCAGAACAAACCTGTTGTTTTGTTCTGGGGAAATATATTTCCCAGAACAAAATAACAGCAAGAGCCAAAATAATACAGCTGCCATTTTCAAAGTTGAATTCCACCAGGCTTGAGGGACAGCTTTTCACTGTAATAGTTCAGTTTTTAAATAAACTATTTTTCCTCACACCAATTTCAATGGGAGGAAAAATACAGCAGATTCAGACTGATGTAACTGTACATTTATTTATTAAAATTCTACACTGCCCACCTCACCTAAAAGACTATCAAAACCACAGCTTTCTCCCAGTTATGCCCAGAAGTAATAGGGAGTGTTGTTGGTAATTATAAACGTGAAGTGATGTCCTTGATTACTCTATCCTTAAAAAGTGAATCCTGACCTGCATCTTCAGGTCTCTCCTGTGACACAAAGACTGCATAATCTCTATTGGTTCAAGGGGAGCCCAAAGTTTGCATGGCATGCACAGGGCAAAACATAGGCATAGCCAGGATCCTTTGGGGAAAGAAGATTCTGAATTCTAAATGCAGAAACTGCTAGCATTTTGCTCTGACCTAATCTGATAAACTAAAAGCAATGTTGGTAGGCTGTACTGGTCTACATCTTTACATTTATATGCTGTATAAATGGGGACAATTCCACATAGCATATTTTTAAGTCTCTGCAATACAGTTTGCCTCTTAATCAGCATTTGATGTCAAGATAGCAGAAGTATGGCGAAGTTCTTTTTAATAAAAAGTTTTAACATTTTAATTTTCCTGCACCAATCAATACTTGGTTTTCCTCTTAGGCAAATTATTAGAAAGCTATGGAAATTATGATCTAGCATGGATTAATTTTATAATCTAAACAAATAGCTATTTAAAAGGAATTTTCTTGGCCAAACAGGACACATCCCTTTCTAAAAAGAAAAAGAAAAGCAAAGGAGAGGAGAGGAGTTAGTAATTCAGGATTGCAATTTTGTAAGCTTTGTAGAATAAATGACCTGGCAAGCCACACTTTACTGGTTTTGATGCAGCTTTCCACTTATAAAATATGTGAGATGGTTTGTATGGCAATCATTTTTTAATTACGTTAGAGGCATAGAGGCTGGTATGAAGGCAGGTGACTGACAGGAAGTGCTGAGCAATGGAAAAGGTGCTTATGACAACATGGAGAAATTTTAAAAGATGGTTGTGCGAGCATAAAGATTACGAGTTGTGGAGTATGTCCTCTTTCTTGGGTTGCAGTTATTTTCTGTGAAAAAAGAACATCACGCACATGGCCAACTCTACCTGCCAAGGTGTTGAAGACTGGAATATTCTTGTTATTTGTCCTAGAAAGGCAGATTCTCCAGCAAGTACACCTGCCCAATCAAAATAGCTATTGGGTCTTGCCAAAAGGCACCTTTTATCTTTTTGTTGTCATGGAAAGAAAAATTAAATATTTAAGAACATTATGTTTCACTATTGTGTTATATAGCACAAAACAGCAAGTCACCCAATCTTAAGCAAGTAAAACCAACTCTTGCATTTTTAATGACTTAATCTCAAAATGTAAAATGATGCCCTTTAAAAAAACAACAGATGCTCATAAACCCAACATTAGTTATAACTGCCTTGTTGCAGAGCTGAAGACATGAAGAGACCCTAGAATATTTCAGTATCAACCTCCTGAAATGGAAGGGCACTTTAGGGCATTCAAACAAAACTATAGAGGAAATACTCCAATACAGGGGTGGGATTTAGCAGGTTCAGGATGGTTCAGGTGAACAGGATGTTAAATGTACACATGGCTCACCGAATTGGTAGTTGAACCGACCGGCTGACTCCTCCCACCCTTCCCCTCCCCTCCCCTCCCCTCCCAGGAATCTTCACATTGCCCATTTTGGATGCAGGTAAGTGCAGGGTCTGCGCGGAAGCTCTGGTAGGTAAAAAAATGTCCCCCCCAGAAGTTCTGGAAGTCCTGAAAAGGACCTGTTTCTTGCTTCCAGAGGACCTCCAGACCCCAGGGGAAGCCATTTTTGCCCTCCTAGAGGCCCAAGGGAAGCCCCCGGACTCTGGGGAACATGAAAAATGGTCCCCGTGGAAGTTCCGGAAATCCAGGAATGGGCTGTTTCCTGCTTCTGGAGGGCCTTTGGACGCTAGAGGAGGCCATTTTCACCCTCCCAGAGGTCCAAGTGAAGCCTCAGGACCCTGGAGAAAGTGAAAAACAGCCCTCCCAGAAGTTCTGGTAGGCCACACCCACCATGGCTATGCCCACCCAGCAACCGGGCAGAGAACCGGTTGTTGGGATTTTTGAATGCCACCCCTGCTCCAACACCATTATAAAAGGCACCATGGGTGGAAAACCTTCTGAACCACATTATCCATACAGATTGCCTACATCTGGGGTGGTTTCCATGTGTGCAATATTTTCCACTTCTTCAGCTCAGTGATGCACACTCTTTCGAATGACTTCCCAACCAATCCCAATTACAGGAGATGAAAGTCCAGGCGAGTCAGCTAATTGATCTGCATAAAAAGTATACTTCAGTCTAATGACTGAGATAATAGTTTGCATTGTTTTAATGGAAGGAATTATTTCCTGTTTACCTCAAAAGGTGGACAAATCCAGGAGAAGAGGATGGGAGGGAGAAACCAATCGACTGCTAATCCTTTCAGTGTCATTCAGAATCATCAAACAAAATATTTTTGTGGGATATTTAACTTACATATGATGGATTATCATTATGTGGTGGATCTGGTTTGGTTGAACAGTTTTATTTTGACAATTGCAGAATAAGACGACTGGAATTGAGGAGAAGAGCACATAGTATTGTTGCAGATTTCAATGCATCTAATAACTATTGAGCTAGGGCAGGCTATTCTCTTTAAAAAAAATAGACAACTTTCTGAATAGCTCTGACAGAAGAAAGGGAGAAATTTTGGGTGGCTATTTATTTATTTAATCAAATGTATATCAACTGCACAAATAGCAACTCTGAGATAAAATAGCAACAATGTACAACAATGAGATAAAATAGCAAACATAAAAACAACAGATAAAAATATTAAAAAATTGTATCAGTAAAAATCCTCCAAACCAAAAAAACAAACCTTAGGTGAAGGGAGGATAAAAATCCCAACAATAAAGCTATCTATGCAAGTCTCCAGTTCCCTAGGAGTCCCAGGCCTGATATATAACAAGCCTTTTCAAAAAATCAAAAGGGATAGAATTTATTTAATGTTTCTTTTGGGGGGAGGAAGATATTCCATAAGATGGACATCACAGCGGAGAAGACACATCTCCTTGGACCCACCAAATGCAGGCCCCTAGCCAATGCTTCCTGTAGCATGCCTTCTCTCCCAGAGCTAATGAGAGATTTAACCACAGCAAATCTCAGTACAAAAATATTACACTTGAGATCTTATTTTGAGCATACTGTTCAAATTGAAAAATTGTCCATTGTACCTCAAGCTCTTCTCCAGTGCATCTTGGAAACAGCAGGTGCCTTTCTTCTGGGTAGGAATAGTACAGCTGACTATCAGGAAGAGATTTTTTTTTTTAAAAAAGGGCAAGCCATTGTTGTTTGGATATCCCTTTTGCTTCCCACACACCCCGCCGCTTCATCTTCTGGTACCAATTGTACAAGGTGAACCCACCCAGTCCGTGAGCTGAGATTATTTCCTATTGAGAACAGTTACTACAACAACAACAACAAACATGTTCTCAAAAAGGCAACTGCTAAGCTCACAACCCTGAGCTAGCTTACTTGCTCATTGATTCACATGACACAGACCAAATCAGCTCCGGTCTATTTATTTTTCATCTGAGTCAGCAAGCAAAATCCTGCTGCATATGGCAGATGAGAAGCAAGAGACAACTTGACATGGTATCTGACACGGGCAGGATTTACTGCAGTTTAATACAGACTTAAAAACTGCAGTATTATGCTTTTAAACCACCATGCTATTGACCCTTTAAATAGCAGACCTCTACAGGACATTATCCAGAAAGATCTATGCATACACCAAGAATATAATACACAACATCTGATACCATGATTCCATTATTTCCCCCAAAGATGTATGTGTTTGCATATATAACCTGAATAGCACCATTGATATAGCAGAGGCATTTTTAGAAGACTTAGGAAAGCCTCAAGAGGTATACAAAACCTGCACAGGCGGGGAGGAGGGGGGAAGAGGGCAAAACCCCAATTTCCTTAGTGAAAATATTCTTGGTGATCACAGAATGATAAATTACTACTGAAGAAAAATGGGTGGAAGAAAGGTTGGAGCTGCAACCTGTTTGCTTTGCTATCAGTGGTGGACCATAGCCATGCTGGTGCTAAGTCTGACCTCTGCAGTGGTGGGATTCAGATATGTTTATCGCCGGTTTGGTGGGTGTGGCTTGGTGGGCACGCTTTGCGTGCATGCCCATGCCAAGCACGCACTTTGTGCAGGTGCAGAGGTGTTTGCGCAGACGCAGAGGCATTGTAACTCATCTCCTGCAAGCCTGCATGATCCCGGTCACTTCAGCAGCTGTCGCGCAGTGCTATTCTGTGCCACGCAAAGCAGCTGCTCTTCAAATTCAGCAGATAAAGGTGAGCCTGGGCGGGCGGGTGGGCCCAACAGCAGAGCGGCAGAGGGAACCAGTTCGGTCGCTGCTGCTTATCACTGCTACCAGCTCGGCAGAACTGGTAGAATATCACCACTGGATCTCTGGTGGTGGGATGAATGGGTCTTAGGATGGCAACAGATCAGGACAATATCCCCTTCCCATTTGAACAAATTTACAAATCCATAGTTTTCCACCTCTTACAGATACATACAGCCTTCCCATAATGCCTTGTCTAACACTGACACTAAGCTAATTGAGGTCAACTACTCTATTGTGGAAATTCTATTAGTTCAGCTCTTTTGGATATTATATTTTCTGCCAATATAGCAAGTGTGGCTGTGAACTTAATTTTTCTAGAATCACCCCACTCACTCCAGCCTGTGCCAACAACATGCATAAGAATATTTTTAGCCCATCATAGACAGACCAGAAGAAGTGCTACTTCCACATTCGATTCAGTTTCCCCAAGCATAAGGTATGCTGCTTGCAATCCTCCAGAACTTCTAGTACAGTGGTGGCTAACCTTTTTGGGCTCCCGTGCCGAAAATTGCACACGCACTCGCATGCATACACTCACATGCCAGCACCCAGAAGGTAATGCGTGTGGCGGGGCCCATGCCCCCATGCCTCCAGCACATGTGCATATGATCCTCCCATACCAGGCATCTCTGCACATGCATGTGCGATCCTCCACGTGCACTGCATGACTGTGCATGTGCACGAGACACCCTTGTATACCATGAATCTCTGTGCATGTGCATGCAACTCCTGCCCCACCCTACTCCCTACGCCTGTGCACCAGATACCCAACAATCAGCTGTTGGGTGGGCAGCGGGCACGCATGCGCAGTGGGGCTCTTCCGGGCAACCTCTCATGTGCTGGCAGTAGTGGCTCTGATTGCCACTTCTGGCACGCATGCCATAGGTTCTCCATCACGGTTCTAGTACGAAAAGGAAACATGTGTTGACTAGAAATCCTTGGATCTTCATGGGAATAAAAAAAACCTAGCTCTAAAAAAAGAATAACTAAACCCATGATGTTTTCCAGTTGATCATCTCTGCAACTCTTTTTCATAGCAACCTGCTATTTAACATGCTTAGAGAAGCAATGGAGTGTGAGAGCCATCTCTACAAAGGTCCTCAGAATCACATACCCGAAACCTAACTTACAGAACAGGACTTTCTGACAACACAGAGGAAGAGTTATTTAGGTGCACTTTTGCCCCATCATCACTGCTTCATAATTCATGGAAAAGACCAGGCTAAAGCCTTTCTGAAGCATATAGTGAAGGAAGGTGAAATAAATGAAGATAAACGGAGAAAGAAATAAAAAAAGGTAAAATCAAATTCTAAAACCACAAGTCTCATTTTTAAATTGCATAAGCAAAAATTTCATCTTTTATGAATCATTTACATTATTTAAAAAAGAAGACTATCAAGACTTAAATATGTCTTTAAAGGAAGAGTGACTCAGAACCAGTTAACTAATTTTTAAATTTGTGAACAGAGTTTTGATAAAGCCTTCTGTTTAAAGCAGACTTGCTTCACATAGCAATTTTCTCTGTGTTTAGGGTTTTCTGCAAGAGCTGGTGCAATGGAATATAATCCAACTATTCTTACCATTTTCATTAGGGGCCTTGCCTTTTCCGTTTGTTGCTCCAGCACCTTGTCTCTGAGAAAGGAAAGGAGGAAAAGAATGTTCATTAGCAGTTTGTTACAAAACTATATTAGAAAAAAAAAACATTGTAATGAACCTAGTACCCATTTCCATTCATACTAAGCATCAGTGTACCGTCCAAACTTTTTTTCTTTCTGTCAAGATTTCTGTGTTTGAATCCTTTGGCCTTTGTTCCTATGGCTGCCAATCAAATTCTAAGACTCTCCAGCAAATGTTGCTCTGAGCCTTAATGTGACCTTTCAGTGTAGAAAATAATACAAGGCTTCATAACATATTTATCTCTAAAATGTGTTTAATTAATTTGAAAGCCATCTAAGTTGATTGTCATCATTACCCTTTTTTTGGCTAAAGAATTCCATAACTATACCAGGTGTGAAATTCAACCACCTCTGCCCAGCTCAGGAGAGGTGGTAGGAATTATTTTAATTGGTAAAAAAAAAATGCTCCTGGTTGCTATTATTATCATACCAAGCCACACCCACAGCCATACCCACAGAGCAAGTAAGGAAAATTTTTGAATTTCACCCCTGCACTATACATTGTGTGAATCTGTCTGAAACTCGCACTATTTAGTTTTCTAGGATGAACTCACATTATGAGATAGAAAGCTATTTCCTACCCTCATGTGTTGTATTCCACCATATTCATCTGGCAAAATTAATTTTGACTCTTCAATGATTCCCAGACACCAATATGATTTTCTGTCTTTTCATTATAGCTACATGCTATATCAATATTTTCACTGAATCTCTTGCTCTAGTGTGGATCATGAAAAAAACCTAACTGAAGGAGGACACTGTCTAGATCAAGAGATAGCTCACAGTGCAAATCATTCCTTGCTATTAAATAGCTTTCTGAACTGGACCTGCAGAATTAAATTCGATACCCTTTCTGACATGCCCTCCTCAAATTTTTATTTGATCAGTGCATAGGAGAAAATAAGTTGATCTTCTGATTAGCATGAAGAATTTTTTTCATATTTCGGCTATTGAAAGGAAAACCAAAGAAGAGAATGACATTACAACAGAAGTTTAGGAACTTTTCAGTCAAAACTGAAGGGAGCTAGCTTGAATTAGCAGTATTTGTACAACAAATAAAGCTGGCACGACGTGTTGCTGAAGATAATCAGCAATTATTAATGCAACCAGCTTTCAGCTCAGAGACCAGCTGCATCTAAGACTTTCAAAAATGGCACTGCTGTTACAACAGTTTTTCAGAGAGTAAAAATTGTGAAGTAATTAGAGTGTATATTGGGAAGAATGAGATTCCCCCAACCACAGTATTAAGCTATTCATTGACTTTAGATCCATCCATAAGGGATAGATTCAGTGAAGAGAGGAGAAAGCAATGAATGCTGCCTGAATGTCTTGGAGATCAGCAATGCAAACATGTAGTTAAAAATAAATGTTTAAAATCTTAATGAGTGTTTCTCCCTCCAGTACAGGACCACTTGCCTCAAGCTCCTAGAGCATGGAAACAATTGTTATAATAAATATGTTAGTTTTTAAAGTGCCACAAGATTTTTTATTGTTTTTTTCTGAGTCTATCTCGTCAATAACTATGAGAAGTATCATAAATTGCCTTTGAGACTCCTGCATATTGAATGTCTGATTATGATTAGTGGGTAAAGAATGTTGGGAAGACATTTTTGAAATATAAATCAGCATCCTCCTGGTGTTTAGTAGAGTTAATATTCCTTCCATTAGAGTCACTTCTTAAGGATAAAGAGATGTTTTTAAGGAATCAAAGCGGCTGCTTTCCATTATGCCCAGCTGGAAAATGGCTGGTTTAAGAAAAGAAAAGCGCACACAATATCTCCATTAAGTTCTGCAGTGGGACATAGTAAGCCATGTCACATACGCATAGTATCTTCAATTATTTTCTGCAGAGGGACTTACTAAGCCATGTCAGGTATGTATAGTATCCTTTATGAGAGGAAAAGTAACATAAACCATCTTTTCCATATTTTATTTAAGCAATTTATATCCAGGTCCTGGTTGGTTGACAAAATTGCAGTTATAACTAAACCTGGTGATGTCCAACCCAAAGTCCATTCAGTTTGAAAGGCACTTGCAGTGGGCAGACATCTTTGGGTAAGGGCAGGAGCAAATTCAAACTGGCTTTGCAATGAACAAGCTATTTGCTAACTAGAGGGAAACAATCTGGTCCATTTCAAAGTCAGAAGTAGTTTACTCGTTTCTTCCATCAACTTCTATCCAATTGTATGTTTTAATAATGATTTGCATTAGTTTTAATGGCTGAAAACTGAGAATACATAAAGTAAGCACACTAAAATGACACCAGAATCATCTCCAAGCAGATGAATTCCATATGTGTTGGACACCTTGTCCCATAATTGTCATTTTTTTGTAGTCAATAGAGTTCATGGGAGTTGTACTCCAATACATCTAGAAGCCGCCAAGTTGCACAAAGCAAATACCACTTGTCATGGTAAAGAAGGCAGAAGCATAATTTCTTTCACTTGCTGATTATTTATCTCAGCTACAATTAACATGAATATAAAATCACAATGATTATAGATTTAAAAAGATAAACAATGTTGTTGTTATGAAGCTTAGAAGGTAATGCAGTTTATGGCTGCTTGGGGCCATATAAATTTTTAAGTTACTGGTTTTGCAAAACATCAAAGAGACATCATTAAAAACTGCACAGAAAACCAAACTAATTTTAAATCTGTCATTATAAAAAAGGAAAGTGAAAAGTATAAATCAAGCCAAAGATATAATATAAACCACAGAGAATGATATTCATTATCATAAGAATTATATGGTATAAACCATATGTTTCCATAATTGTCAAAATTCCATTCCTACATCTGAAAAAAATGAAATTCTTCTTTGGAACTAAAAAGGCCTTAATCTATCTCTATTAATTCTTTTCATCTATTTCTATCTTTACTATCTTCTCTTCTAATTGTCTTTTTTTTTAAATACCAAGGAAATTGCTGCTGCTGTTGTTATTTTTGTTTGGCAAAGTTCAAATGGCAAAGCTCTGTTGTTGTTGGATAGGTGGAGCAGAACAACATTTTTATGTTTTAGGTGTTGAGGGATTAAAAAGACAACACTGGTGTATGGATCTTGCAGAACCTTTTGCAGCACATCCCTTTGGAGTCTTTTCATTTTAGGGAAAAAATGCGTCAAATAATGCCATCAGCATAATTTGGAACTAGCTGCAAGGCTAAAAAACATGGGCTATGAGATTCCACACCCCTATTCTATGCGTCTTTTTTATTTTTCAGAAAGAATGTGCACTGTATCTCAGGGAGCTGCTACCCAGGGCCATGATCCTTCTATAGGACAACAGTTGTCTGGACAGAAGGATTTTTCTTCCACTATCTTCTCTGAAAAAGGGGAGGGAAATATCTGCTTCCATGTCATCATCCCATCAATTCCATCATGCTGGTCCCCAAGCTTGGATGAGATAGGAGGAGGGTAGGCATCATACTTTGCGACAAGTTGGCTAAGATTTCAATGTTGCATCATTATGCCTCGAACCCAAAACAACGCTTGATATGCTGACATTCAAGATGCTGCAGACCAGACAATGTGGCAGGCGAAATGCAAAATTGCAGACCCCACGATATGGTGGGAATAATGCAAAGAACAAGAAGAAGTCGTCATCCCATCCTCATTGCCTATCAACAGGGAAGAAGATGTCATAATTTAAACCTTGCACTGAATCTCAGTACATCACTATCAACACAGGGAATGTGAAAGGAAATGGGAGTAGTTTCCCATATTTCAAGGGAGAGATGTGGGTGATGGGAAAATTTTAAGAGTAATTTTTTTCATGAGAAGGAGGAGGAATAGAGATGACCAATGTGCATTTTTTTTCATAATTAAACTGCAAGCACTTGGCATTTAAACCAAAGTGAAGACCATGAGAACATGGAACTGACAGAGATCCATGCAGGGCGTATGAGTATATAGTGCTTAAGAGCCTGATTTTCAAGCTCTGTATATTCAGCCAATATTTATGTGGAATTCACTCCTAAATTTGGATTGCTGCCATCTCCAATTTTCTGACAGGCTCCTCAATATAGTGATCTGCTATATTGCAGGGAGATATAATGAAGTCTTACACTGTCTTAACTGAATTTAGCCAGTGCAAATGGGAGAGAATCTAGTTTATTTTTAACAAGAACTTACAACAATTAACAACTTTCACCCAAATGGCCTGAGAAGATACTGAGATTTTTTTTTTTAAAAAAAAGCAAAATAGATAGATGGTGTATAGAGCCATTCAGAAGTGAGTACATATTTTTCAGTATATTTTTGGATGAAAACAGTAATTTTTCAGGGACTGGTTTGTGAACCAGGATAGCAGTATTCTGTGGTAGATTTCTGCAGTATTTGATGCAACCTATCCTTTTTTTCTCTGCACAAGCCTAGATATTGATTTTAAAACAATTTAAGTTAAATTGCTAGGGCAAGTACTTGGATAATCCAAGTACTGTATGTCACCCTTAATTTATTTTCATTTTAACTCAATTACAGTCAACCTATTTTTGGATGCCTCTGAAAATCAGGACACATGATTTATATTTGCAAGACAACTTCCAAAAATGGTATCCTTTAAAACAGATAGAAAAAAGCAAACATAGAATTCACATTTTGTAGTCTGGTGAGGTTCTTATGCAGGCTTGCAAAAATAAATCATGAGCAGCTTACAACTAATAAAACTATATAAACAGCATAAAATCAATAGCAATAAAAGTAAAAACACAAAAATTTGGCTCCCCAACCATACTTCTCTGATGCCCCTATATTCTAAGATCTTGTCCTACCCCAATGCCTGGAGAAAAAGCCAGGTTTTAAGTGATCTCCAGAATAATAAAAGGGCAGGGGCTCAGGGGGAGGGTATTCCATAGGGCAGGAATTGCAATGGAAAAATCACACTTAGTGGTAATGTTTAAGGGAAATAACTTGGATTGTGCCTACGCTCACTGCTTTAAGACAAATGGTATTGCAGATAACCTGGCCCCATGCCATCTAGCACCTTAAATTGCACCTGCAAGAAAACTGGGAACCAGTGTGGCTTGCACAACAGATATGTAATAAGGACAAACCTAAAGACGCTCAACATCGAGTGTGCTGCTGTACTCTGGAACAGCTGTAAGTTCTAGGTGGTCTTCAAGAGCAGCCTTATGTAAACTGTGTTGCAGTAATCTAAATTATTAGTTATGGGTTATGTAAGGTTTAGGAGAAACATGAGATCAATCGGAGCTCACCTGCTATTTCATAACACTATCCTTGTTTCTGTTCTAGTATAAGATCGGTGGATATACCAAGCGTTGTGGGACCATTGTAAGAGAGAGAGTCAGCCCAGGTTTTTTAATAAGAAAGTCAGAGATAGAAAGTCCAGTTGCCTCTTGAAAAAGCACCTTTGGATCAGGGATCCAATCCAATACCTCAAATACTTGCAGTTAAAATCTATCACTCAACTGTAGAGTAATACAATCCACCAATATTGCTAATAAGAAAGCATACCCTCTATACTGTTAAGTAAACTGTAAATGGGAATACTGTAATTTCTGTTCCTATCAGAATAGTGGGAATGAAATAGAAATTCAAGCATTGTAAATACAACAAATTTTGAAGTAAGCCTGTTCTTTGGTAGATCCAGATTCAAGGATCCTGGGATCAGAAATATCTCTCCTGTAGAAATTTAATAGTATTTGAAAATGATTTTTGCAAACAACTGAAAAGGTGATTCCCTGATGTCCCAATTCCCTTGAAATATCCATGTACTTAAATAAAACACCTATATTGCTATTGCATGCAAGATCAAGGTCTTGCTTTTATGTACATTTTGGTAAATACTATATGCTTCCTTTACTAAGAGTAAGTGCAAAAGACATAGTTAACTGTTCCTGTCTTCCCACACAGAATGGATTGCTGTTATTTCTATCCTATTCTAAGAAAGGATGTGGTCTTTATTCTCATTAGAGTGAAAAAGAGGAATTGGGTCCAAATGAAGTATTTTAAATTATAGTATATTTACACTATAAACAATAATATTTAAAAAGCTAAATGGGGAATGAGCAATTCCTTAAACGTATTTCATAACTGACATTTATCTAGCAGAATAAAAGAATTTCTGAAAACTTGAGGCCTATCATCATGTTACCTGTATGTTGAATAAAGTTGCAGTGTCATGTACTGCTGCTACATTGCCTGCTGTATAATGTTAGAACACAGAGAATAGAATAACAGAGTTGGACTGGACATTGGAGGTCAACTAATCCAACTCCCCGCATTAGCAGGAAAGTCTAGGCCATCTAGTCTCTTCTTGAAAACTTCCAGTGATGGGCCAATTTCTCAAGGCAAACTGTTCCATTGGTAAATGATTCTCACTGTTAGGAAATTTCTCCTTAGTTTTAGGGTGTTTCTCTCCTTCTGGTGCTTTGGAAAATAGGCTGACCTCGCTCTTCTTTGCGGTGGCCCCTCAAATACTGGAACACTGCTATCATATCTCCCCTAGTCCTTCTTTTCACTAGACTAAACTGTTGCACGGTTGCACTGGCACTGCTTATAGTGCCAAAGTACTACAACAGTAGCCCTCCCTCAAACATTGCAAGCGACGGTTGCCTTTGGGTTGTTGTGTGAAGATGGAATTTTACTTGGAAGTAGCAAGGATACTACAAAATAGTTTGTGATTTTTCCTGTCTAAAGGGCTATCTCTCCCACTGTGAACCTGCCCAGCTGTTAAGGCGATAGGAGAACTTTTTCTGAAGAAGCCCCAGATGTCCAAGTCCATCATCATCTACAATCTTCTCCTGCACTGTCCCTAATCTATGGAGCACTTTTCCTTTGGTCCCCACTCTCTCAGAATTTCAAAATCTGTAACAATGCATCTACCATGTTTCTCCAACAATACGCCTCCCCCCATAGGAAGACCCAGCATGTTTTCTAGGCATAAAATGAAATTAAGCCCCTCCCCCCAAATTTAGGCCTAATTTAAAGCATGCGAAATTGTGGGGGGAAGCAAGGGGGAACTTGCCATTAGGAATGCCCTGCAGGCAGCTACGCCTCACCATCAGCCGCTCCTAACAGCCAATCATGGGGGAGCACCGAGGGCTCCCTTACCCCTCCCTTACCCAGGTCAGCAGGCGGGCGGCATCGGCGTGGATGTCTGGCAGCATTTCAGCCACTTCTCAGGCTTCCGTAGCTTCCACAGTTCCCACCGGTGCTGGCGCCTCTCTCACCAGTGCCGTCTTCAACAACAGTGTCTGAGTCACTCCCGCTTTCCCCCCATCCCTGTAACAACAGGGAAAAAAAGATTTTGAGGTACCTGGGAGTTCTGTGCGCTGTGTTTTGGTTTAATCCCAAGCAGCTGGGTGGGCGTGAGAAGAGCCGAGCGAGCATCTCCACTGCTGCTACCCTTGGTGCTCTAGCCTTGGGCTCTGCAAGTTTGCAAAAGTCCCGGTGTGCAGCCTGTTCCTGCATTCCAAGCGCCCAGGCCAAGCTGCAGCTGTCCCTCTCTCGCCAGCGCCATCTCCAATAACAGTGGCAGCAGCGGTGGGAACCGTGGAAGCGTTTCAGCTGCTTCTTGGGTGGGGGAGCCGCCTCCGTAACTTCCACGGTTCCCGCCGCTGCTGCCGCTGTTATTGGAGATGGCGCTGGCAAGAGAGGGACAGCTGCAGCTCGGCCTGGGCGCTTGGAATGCAGGAACGGGCTGCGCACCGGGACTTTTGCAAACTTGCAAAGCCCGAGGCTGGAGCATCAAGGGTAGAAGCAGCAGAGACGCTCAGTCAGCTCTTCTCATGCTCACCCAGCTGCTTGGGAGTAAACCAAAACGCAGCGCGCGGCACTCCCAGGTACCTCAAAATCTTTTTTTTTCCTATTGTTACGGGATGGGGGAAAAGTGGGAGCGACTCAGACGCTGTTGTTGGAGATGGTGCTGGTGCGTGGGGTGGGGAAAGAAATTAATTCACCCCTGAAAAGACGTCCTAGCCATTTTTTCGGGGCTCAAAAAAAAAATAAGGCCCGGCCTTATTTTGTGAGAAACACGGTACTTTGCCAGGCTTTTAATTGTTAAATGGTTTTGTCTTGGAATATCGATTTTAGTTTATGCTTTTAACTTTTAGATGCTTAACTTTTAAAAATTTTGTTCCTTGAGTACTCGTTGGATTATAAAGGCAAGGAATACAAGGAATAAAAAAAGAAAGGAAGCAAGAAAACCCTGTTTTTGAGAGTTGTTGTTCAGATAAATATGTTTTTCGTCATATATGTTTTTCATTTTAAAAAGCCCAAAGCTAACATATAGTTGTTGAGAACAGAGTTAGGTTTGCTATGTTTTTTCCATATACTGTATATGGGTCCTAAACATGAACAAGACATGAGTGATGTTTGATTACAATAATGTGTACATCTACATTTTTATTTAAGTGTGGTGTTCAAAATTCAGAATATTCACATTCCCATAAAATCTGTAATGGAAAATTGAAATCATCTACAACTTCTAACAAGAATTCAGGGATGATTCCCATATACCAAACATGAATTAATCATTCTGACCTCAGACTCATCCTATCTTCTATGATGTACAGTATACATGAAATCCTGTGAAGCTATATCAATGGGAAAGTTCTCTCTACTCTTTGATTGCTTTCTGTGTATTTAGATGCCTTGTTTACCGATGTAAAAATGAGAGAAGGCATTGTCTGTCTGTTGGGCCTTTCCTTTCTACAAGAGGTGGTAATATTGAGATATTGAAAAACAAACAAATCCTAGTCTTTCAAGCAGTAATTTGTATTGCCCATTTGGAAGACAGTGAAATGTGAATTACATGCACAAATATGAAACATTAGCTAAATAATCAAGAAAACAAAGTTCAGGAAATCAGTTTTACCCAACTGAATAGGGCAGAGTATTCAAAACTCTCTCGCTTTCTGAGGAAGCTAGGAGAAGGTGGAGAAGGTGTAGCCTTTATGCAAACTGAGCTTGGCCTCAGGATACCTCCCAAAAACATAAGGCAGATAAAAGACAGACAGGAGAAAGTATAAAGGGAGGTGAGCTAACTAAAGTTGACAAAGAATAAGACAACAGAGGAACAAAGGAGAGAAAAGCCAGATAAACTCAGTCATGTAGCAGCTTTCACAACAATTATAAACAGAGAAAGAGTGAAGAGACAGTCAAAGACACCGGGCAGAGAAAAATTGTGTTCTTTTCCAAATGAGCTCATTACAATTTTCCAGTACAGATTCCAGAGAAATGCAGTTGCAGCCATCCTGGAAGGCTTGGCTAAATCCTTGTAAGGAGTCCTTTTCAGCAAGCTTCGCCAGTTGTAAAATTCTGGCAATAGCAGCACAGCAGCAGCAGCAGCAATAGCTGCTTTCCAAGAAGCACCTAGTAAAAGTTTTGAAAAAAGTGGCAAGGCCCAGATTGGTGTTCTTCTTTGCTAAATCACAATCACATCAGGTCTCCAAAACAGAGAGGATCTCGTGTTGTAGCATGGAGCTTGCACCTGCTATGCTTCCACACATCTCATGCTGGAGTGTGGCTTTCATTAAATAGCCAAATAAATAATAATAATAAATAAATAAATAGCCCCAAACCAGAAGTAGTTGGGTGTTAAAAGCAGCACAAAATAGAATTTTTCAGACCTTGAAAGAAAAAGGTTGAGTAGTACTGGAAGAGGCTACTTTTTGAGAGATGCAGCTAAGTGCAATTGATCCCATCATCCTTCATATATTTAATAAGTTTCCCTTTCCGTCACTTCAAAAATTATAATTCAGTACCAGATCTGGGAAAGATTCCGGGCACACTCAAGGCTCTAGGGCAGTGCTGGTGAACCTTTTCGGCATCTAGTGCCCAAAGCATGTATGCGCAGACCCAAAATGCAACACATGCATTCCCTGTGCATGCGTGTGCCCCTGCACATGCATGCCCCCTCATGCACCCCACGTACGCACCCCACACATGCGCAGCAGAGACTCAAAGTGTAGCTGGCTGGTGGGAGGCATGCGCGCATGTGCGGCAGAACCAAACTGGGGCAACGGTGCGCGTGCCCACAGAGAGGGCTCTGCATGCCACATGTACCATAGGTTTGCCATCATGGCTCTAGGGCATTGTTTTTCAGCCTCTGCAACTTTAAGATGTGTGGATTCTCCAGCCAGCATGTTTGCTGGGAAAGTGTTTTGAACACAGCAAGAAGTTTCAGTGGCACATTGGATAACAAAGAATGAAGTGCAGAAAATTAATTTTGAGATTAATCCCTAAATTAAAATAGCTGGCAGTTTAATTCTGGCATGCTGCTTTAATAATAATTTATTGTGTCTAACACCTAACATTTTTGAGGCAGCAAACAATGATGCAAAACTGTAAAATACAATCACAGAAGTAAACTATTCTTATCTTACTTGCCTCTGAGCCAGACTTGCGCTACTGTATACAGGTAGTCCTCAACTTACAACCACAATTGAGCCCAAACTTTAGGTTACTAAGTGAAACATTTGTTAAGTGAGTTTTACCCCATTTTGTGACTTTTCTTGCTAAAGTTGTTAAGTGAATCCTTGCAGTCATTAAATTAGTAATCTGTTTGTTAAGTGAACCTGGGTTCCCCATTGGCTTTGCTTGTCAGAAGGTCTCCAAAACTGATCACATGACCCTAGGAAACTGCAATTGTCATAAATAAGAACCGGTTGTCAAGCTTCTGAATTTTGATCACATGACTAAGGGGATGCTGTCATGGTTATGTGAAAAAGGGTCATAAGTCACTTCTTTGAGTGCCATTGTAACTTTGAATGGACACTAAATGTTGTAAATCGAGGACTACCTGTAGTCTATGATGTCTGGAAGCCCTGAGAAAAAGACATACTGAAATATAAAGGACAATTCAAAACCTGCTATGGGGATTGTGGAGTGAACTCAGCTGCCAGATTCACAGCGAGTGCTGAGAAAGGTGTAGAGGAAGAGAAGAAAAGCATTAGAATAGAATAGAAATGATCCTTCAATGGAAGAAAAGTTTGTTTTTGTTTTTACGGGGAAGACTTGAGCTATGAACAGAAAGAAAAATGAGATTAGAAGATAATTAAATTTTCCAGACAGCAAGTCCAGCTGTTATTTAGTCAAAAGCTGTCTTCTAGAACAGTACTGTATATTAATTAACGGCAAACACTTGTCCCCAATAAATCATTTCATATTAATCCCATTTTTATTAAAGAGAAATAAGGACTGCTCTTTGTGACAGTTTGGGGGTGTTGGTTGCTAACTTTACTCAACATCTTATTTTCAGCAAATTTTGGAATCTGCCATTCCAAAGGCCCTGGGCCTCAAAGAGGAATCTAAAGTCCTGAATGCCTGTCATTGCAGAGAAATGAACGTCTTTGTTTCAAAAATACCAAGAGCAGCAACCAACTCAGAGAGATTGTTGTCACCATCAGGTATTACAGCATGGTGAGTGCATGTCGCCTAAGGTCTCTATTCAACGGACGTTCCTTCATTTGTGCTGAAGATCGCTTAAGGGATGGAGGACAGAGTTGGGGTTGCAGACCTTATGGCACCAGAAAGTCTTTATGTAAGGTGGGAGGAAGGCTGGCTTTTAAATCTGCTTTTCTGCTACCGCAGGGATATAAAAAGAGGGTAATTGCTCACAGAACATTTGCCTTTCATTGTTTAGTGGCATTTAGGAAGAACTTCACAGAACTCCAGATCAGAATGAAAAACTATCCTTTGGTTGCTACACTGTTCTAACTAAAGTTAGCTCACTGAAATAGACTGTATGCAGAGGTGGTATTCAGCAGGTTCCAACAAGTTCTGGAGAACCGGTAGCGGAAATTTTGAGTAGTTCGGAGAACTGGCAAATCCCACCTCTGACTGGAGATTTTACAGTATCCTTCCCTTGCCACGCCCACCAAGCCACGCCCACAGAACCGGTAGTAAAAAAAATCTGAATCCCACCGCTGATTGTATGCCAGTAGAAAAGAAATAAACGTTGCAAGGAGATTGCTGTGGTCAAAGGTCCACTAGTGCCTACTGTTCTCAGCAACTTCAGTTATCTTGATTTGCAGAGCCCAGGTAAGCAATACAATCAGGGCTCTCTCCTCTGTGGGGCTATTTCTGCTGTGATGTCTTCCATAGTTCTTCATTTCACATGATTTTAACCTGGGAGATGGCCCAGTGAGGCCTGGAAGGAGAGGCAGACTGATCGGTCTACAGAAGGCAGGTTCTGAAATCAGACCCTCCCTCTTTATGCCCTGATTGGTAGATAGGGAGCTGCTGAAAGGGGGAGGCAGGAACCTCTTCCCAATAGGGCACCTCCTGTAAAATGCAGGTAGTCCTCAACTTACAACAGTTTATAAATGCAATGATTCAGTTAATAACCATGGCAAGAAAAACCTCAAAATGGGGCAAACTCGCTTAACAAATGTCTCACTTAGCAACATAAATTTTGGGGTCAACTGTGGTCATAACTTGAGGACTGCATCATTCGATGGTGCCACAGGAGAGGTGCAATACCGACAGGATAGGGATAAGGAAAGCAACTTTTATCCCTACTGGATGTCAGTTTAAGCTAGAATTGGGGGGAAACTGCTTTTGAATACCATCCTGCTTCAACCCATTTTTTACAGTTTTGAAAATGGTTTCTCTTCTTATTCTCTTCTTATATTTTGTGCAAAAGGACCTGGTGGGTTATTTCTTAAGTGACAGAGGAAATCTGATACCACATTATTTTCAAAGTTTGTGAAGACCATACCGTAGGAGGAATAGGGATGGCAATTTTGCAAACTATAAAACATTACAAATGCATCCCTTGTTACCTAGGTGACTGCTGGATATTCAGGGCAACGAAACTCGAATGCCCCCAGGCTTGACAAAATTACAGTATCTTTCACAAATGGGGTCACTTTTATTTTAAGCACCATCTGCGTGTATAAGTTTCCATGTATTCATGATGTTAACAGCCTGGATCTTAGCCAATTTATTATGTATAGATTTTCAGAGCATTCTTATTAGCCCGAAGAATAGGAGTAAAACATATAGATTCATCTCTTCAGTATGTCAGAACTTGCTCAAATAGCATTTAATATCAATAAAACTGGGGAGGGTAAGAGGTGGGGAAAAGGTAGTATATGGGAAATAAATTGAAATGTACATAACTTGCTTGAGATATTATCTAATTTTCCGGATGTTTTCAGCAAGCAATTGCTACAGAACAGCTCCCAAAGACTGTACCTCCAAGGGTGTTACAATACAATTTCCAACTTCCCTAATTGGCATTGCAAATGAGCTTGCAGGCTAAGGACAAGGTGCGTGAATTCTGAAGGGTCTGGAGGGCATCAGCTTAAGGAAGGTACCATATTCTCAGAGCTTTGCTTCACTAGCAGTGGAAAACGCTACTGGCTTAATGATGATGCCCTGACTCTCTTTGCTGTCCTGTTTTCTGGCTACAGCTATTTTGTATAATGGAGAATAGCACGACAGAGCAGCATAACCAGTAAGTTTTGCATACTGTGAAAGAAGGCCAGAAAACAAGGGACCAGAAGTTAAAAGCCCTTCACGGCACGGATCCAGGTTACTTGAGGAATTGTCTCATGATTCCAATTACATTGACCCTCACCTGATCAGGCAGGGAGGGTATATCATGGATCTAGTTGGTTAAAAAAAAGTCTGACTGGTGGTGTCTAGGAAAAGAGCCTTCTTTGCTGTTGCTTCTGCCCAATGAAACATCTCACCTCCTGAGGTGAGGTTGGTCCTCACTCTTCTGGAAGAGTATTAAGAACTGGTTCTGTCAATTGACGTGAGGATCAGGTTCTATCAACTCGCAAGTGTGGTTGGTGGCTTCAGGACATTCTCCCTATTGTGCATATGTTTGTAAGGGTTTTATGGTTTTATTATAGACTGCTCAGTCACTGGAAAAGCGGTATATAAATTTTATTAATAAATAGAGCACTGTTTAATGCAGAGAGAAGCAAATATTTGGGGAGAGGGGACTGCACTTAACATTTTGGAACACTAAAGAATACACTACATAGGTTAACAAAGCCAAGTCAGGCATTCACGTAGGTGGATATTTTGAAGAGTAGCCTGTGTGTTGTTGCAACAGAATTGAAATAAGTAAGTGAATAAGCCCTTTAATTAAGGCTAGAAGTCCTTACTTACTACATATTTGCTCATCTGTGTATTATGTATATAATATTTAACTGATTAAAGCATCATTTCTTTTTCTTCCTCTTACATTATGCTGGTTTGGAGTAGCAAGCAGTAAGCCCATTGCAAAAAGCAAGCACCAAAAGGATCAATATCTACTACCGCTTTATATGTTGCTTCTGAATTTTAATTTTATTTAACTTCCACTATTAAGTGATATTCTTAACAAAACCCAGCTGGGCACAATAAGCAATCCATTAATATTTTAATTACTTACTCAATGCAACCATGTTCAAAAAGAGAGGCTTCCTGCATGTCCTGGAACTAAGCTAACTTTCTGCTTAGTAATGGTGCCTGTCTCTTTCCTTGCTAAGTCATAAAGAGAAGGAGTTGGGGAGAATTCACATTCCCCAAGAGGCAAGTTGAAACTCTGAAGAACAGACTCTAAAGCTTAGCAATGGGTTTCTTCTTAGAATATGGATCTAGTTTCTAGTAGAATCCTGTTGCTGTGAACAAGATAGTTCATCCCAACTAGTGGCATAGGCCTTGTTGCATCTGATCTGATTCAGCCTCTGGTCCTATGAGTCAATATCTTGAAAATAAAATTGGTCAAGCATATGTAACAAAACAAGAGAAGAAAATTTCATCTGAATGGATTTCTGCCTTTGAACTGCATGGAAGTATGGTTCATTCTACAAGTCTGTCCAAGAAAATTTTGCTCATCAAAATAAAAAAAAAATCATGGACCAAAATTCCATGCCTTAAATAAAGAACCAGATTTGGCTTCCTATCTCCGTAAGACTGTTAACCTTATGCAAAATCTATGAGATAAGCAATATAGTACTAGATTTTTTGAAAACATGTATCAATATCACTCATAGGGATATTTGCCTTAGTAATAGATTCATTCATCTGTTTTTCCCTTTCCCCTTCTCATCTTTAATAGCTATAGGAAATAAATACAAGAGCTGTTTTTTAAAGGTCACTGTTCCCCTGCTTGCAAATTGCAAGCATAGCAACATTGAATTCTTTGGTTTGTTTCCAGGAAAAAAAAAGTTGTCAGAAATAAATCATATATCCAAAATTGTGGCATTATAAGATAGAACCATTCACTAAGATTTGGGTGGGAGCAAATGGAGATTGAGAGATTTTTTTTAAAAGCAAGGATAGGAAGGAGTTAATAAGGAGTTGGATAACTTGTGTAGAAGTTGAGCTAATAAAAATATTGCTTTGTCTACTGTGTTTTGCCTGTTTAAAATCATCTGGGCACACAAAATCTGACTGTTGAGTGAAGGGAAAATTAAATTGCTCACATTATATGTCACTAAAAAGACTTCCTAATGGCTCAAAATCAACTCTGCGCCTGCTACTTCCCTGGTCTCTCTTTCCTACACTTGTTCACAAGCAGCACCAAGCCTTAATATGATTTATTTGACTTTCCCTTAGTTATGTGAACATGCTATGTTTATAAACCATGGTTTATAATGTAGCTTGATAAAAGAACTCTGTGTGGTTGCATTAATAAAAGAGTTGCCTTAACGATAAGATAGGGCAGCACATAAATTTAATAAATAAATAAAACATGATTAACTTTATTAGAGGATGTGAATTCGATCATTAGCTTCAAGAAGGCTAACTAGCAGCAGAAATAAGATTTGTTTCTAAGCTCTAACAAAGGACTCTAAGCAATGTTCACAGTTTTCATTGCCTGCATAAACTCTGGGAAGCCTTGTGCTTTTAATCCTCATAATTAAGCTTGTTCAGAAACTTTTATTATAAAAGGTTAAGAACTTAAGCTGCTAGCTTTTCACACACTGCTGGTGATTTTGTTTTGCCTTGTCCCCACCTTCAAATCATGATAAATTTGCAAAGGTTTATGCAGGAACTGCTTTGCACATGGAAAAACTCTAGAAGAAGCCCAGTATTTTTCCAAAAGCTGCAGAAGGAGAAAACATCAGATTAGATGGGATTGGATTTTGCCTACCGATACACAATAGCATTAGCATTAGATATTTATCAAAAGGTTCAGAAAAGTCCATAGACAACGAATCACATTATAGTATTGGCAGAAGCAGAGAAACCCAACCTCAATGAGGCAATGAGGTCCAAGGAGATTTTAATGGAGATTTTCAAGGTAATTTTTAAAAACAGACTATTTTGCTAATATTTGTTTTGGGGGTTGATTTTAATGATTTTTATGTCAATGTAGTAGTATTATCAGGACTAGTGAGTTATTCTCACCACAACCAAGTACACACTTTCTCTTTAGCACCCTTGTCAACTGCATTAGTCTTTACAAATATAATTATCACACCAATAGAAATAATGAGCTGCCCAAAGATATAAAACCTATCTCTACAACCTCCTTTCTCCATCAATGGAATGAAATTTCATGACTATGCTGATGTAGCTATACTTGAAGCAGCTGGAAAAATATATGTGGTTACTTATCTTTTTAAATAGTTCTATCAGCAAAACTTGGAAGGGTAACAAATCCTCAACCTGTCCCAAGTTAAAGCGTAGGCAAAGTGACAACTTTAAGATATCTTTTGCTCCCTTTCCTCAACTGGCAGGTTCCCACCCATCTAATAAAGGGATGTCAGCTCAAATTATTAAGTGATCTTTCTTTGCTTTCCTTCTCTCACCGCACCCCACCCACCTTATGTCAGCTGCAGAATTCTTTGTCAAACTGGTAAGTGCCCCATTTGTCTTTAATTATAGCTAGCTGTACATCCAAGGCACTAAAGAGCTGGACAGCTTGTGTGCACATATGAGGATCCATTCACTAAGTGATGCAGTCAGGAAAGTTATCCCACTCACAATTTGGGCATCATAGGGTCTTAGCTAATTGGCCCTCTTTTAGCTTCAGATTGAGCCCTGTTGACTTCGGAGGGCTCCTGTATTGTTTCATATTGGGGAGAGGTGCATTCATCTTAAAATGTATTTTAAAATGGAGTCAATACATTGTAAGATACTGTTATATCTTTTTCTGCTGTTTTTTTTTCAAAACTAATTTGAGATTTAAATTGATGTTTAAATTCAGTGGTTATGAAAATAGAACCGTATTGACAGTCTGGCTTTTTACTGTTATATATGTTTAATCCAAAGACTCAGTATGCATTTTTCCCCCTAGCTCCTACCACATTTATCCTTATGATGCAAAAAGGCTGATGGAAGTGTTAAGCTATGGATAAAGTCAATACATAGGAAGGAAATGAAACTGATCTGGCTGCCTTAACTCTATCTCTACGTTTCCCTGACTTATGTTTAGGACTCCATGCTGAATATGCAAAAGCAAGCAGTGAAAGTTAGATATACAGATATCTATAGATATACAGATAAACACACATAGAAAACTCACTGGATTGTATAGATACTTTGAAAAATTGTAACACTTTGAAAAATTGTGTGTGTACATGTGATATGTGTATTAGTTTTATACAGTTATTATTAAAAAGAATAAAACAAGTTCTGATTTCCTGGACAGCCACCCAATTGCATATATCTTGTCCTTTAAATTTCTTATAATCATACTAACTATTAGATCAAATTCCAAGGGAACCTTTAAAAAAGGAAAAGAATAGGGACCAAATTAACTGACAAGAAAGTAATAGGTCAAAATAAGGAATATGTTACTATGCTGTTCATTTTTTCTATAACCATAGAAGACTAGCAACATTTATCCCCATCATAAAGAAATTAAATTAGAAAAATCATTAAATGCAATGAAATAAATGAATTGAGAAGATGAGTTTTTCTGAAAATCCTAGACTTACTTGGAAATATAAACACCTCTACTATGAAATCTCTTCCTTTGGTCCATTCTGTTTCAACAGTATTTGGAGGCAATATTTTCCTAGCCATATTTGAATTACTAGGTTCAGTAAAGTATGACAGATTTCATCTCATTAAACTTGGAGGCAAAATAAATTTAAAGATCAGTTCACCAAATTAATATTCTATCAAATGCACCACCCCAAACAGAAAGCTCAAATAATTGTAATTCTCCCTGAGAGGTGTTTTTGTTTCCTTTTATTTTAAAAAAAGCACCGTTTCTCCTTTTCATTGATTTCTTTTTCCCTTCAAATAAAAGACACTTATCAAAGGTTATGTTTTTTATATTCTGTTAGATTTTTCGTACAACTTTTTTTCAGAATTACAGAAACTTTGGATTTCAAAATATCTATAGGATAATGTAAACTTATCATTGACATTGTAAACACTGATTCAGTCTTTAAATTAAGCGGAATGATTGGTAGAGGTTGATGGGCTCTAGCTCAGGGTCCCTTATGGCTGATGGAGCCTAAGTTTAGCAATCTAAGTTTCTTATTTTTGCTACAGAGTTATTTTTGGTGTATGAGAAATTCCAGTTTATGCTGAACTGAAGGGGAAAAAGATTTTATCTGAGATGAGCTAAATGTATATAGTAGTATTGTACTGTGAATGACAATTTTATGGACAGTTGGTGGCATCAGGAACAAAATCAGATTATAACTGTGGACCCGAGAAGTCAAGTATGGTTTAAAAAGAATTTTTTTTTACTTAAAACAAAAAGGGCATGTGGCCAGATCAATTAGCCATTTAATTTGCCATATATAAGAAAATACTTTTTAATGCAATTAAAGAAAAATGCTGACCTTTTCAAGTTTATTTATTCAGCTGTAGGCTTAAATGTTCAAAACTGAACAATATGATCACATGGCTCTCTTAACTATGTACTCAGTCAGTCCGTGGAAATCCAGGAGAGGAATTTCCTGGTCCTAGGGCAGCTCTGTCCCCTGGGATGGGTATGCTGCCAGAGCTCCATAAAAAATATCAGGTTATGCCTACTAAAAAAGGAATATTTCTTTCTTATAACTATTGATTCTACCCTCCCTTTCTAGACAAGATGGTAGATATTCCTCAAATAATAGATCACAGTATTCCATAACAATATCTGCTTCTGCGTATATACTACGCAAAAAATTTCGTGGGCTGGAAAAAAGTTAGGTTTTTGCCCAAAATGACCTTTATAATGGAAACACCTATCCAATCAGGCTTAGGAGATGTGGTGGGAGAAATATTGTTCTATTAAGTAGAGCTTTCATGACATTTTCAATCAAGAGCTACTTACGGCTGCCTTGATACTAGAAAACCATTTCACTAACATAGATACATAGAGAGGCAGCCACACTTTTCTATATTTTAAAAACACAATTGCTACTGATTACCATTGAAAAGCAATGTAAGGTAGGCAGTGGAGAAGCAGACAAACAGGATAATTTTGGGATCTATCCCAAATCATTCTGATTTCCATCTAACTTTTGTATACCAGAAGCCTGATTTGCCTTTTAAGTTCACAGAACAAGAACTGAAATACATTATTTTACATCCTCAGCACATGATGCATACCTAGAGAGCTGTCATTTAAGTATTTCCTAAAAATGAGAAACTAAAGCCCCACCCCCCTCACCCCGGTCACCCAGTGAATTTTTACAAACTGCAGAATTGATGCTTCTGAGTTGGCCGAAGTTCCTAAGACTAAGCATAGGCAATGCATTTAATTAAGTTTCTTATCAATTCATCTCTGCTCAGAAGAGGTTCTATGGCATTTCATTGTGTTTATTCATAGTTACACTGGTATAGGATTAATGTACTATTGAAGAATACTTACTGATTTTAAAGCAGCACATATTAAATTCAGTAGTTGTACATAACCCACTGTCAGAAAAATAAAATACACACATACTCTAACAACAGTTTCAAACAATACATTCTTCTCATACTAACATAGTTCAGTCTTAAATATTCCAAAACTGATTTTTCTGTTTTTAGCCTCATAGCAGATTCATGTCTTATCAACTACCCATTTCTCTGTCTCTCCTCATCTCCTAAAATAAAAAGATTTCTTCACTCACCTCACTCATAATGATGAGTTTGAAATGAGAGTTCGCAGATCCTCACTTCCTCAAGACAGAGCTGCTGGACTACAAGCTCTCTATACTGTTTCTAGCTTTTCTCTTTAAAAGGGTTGCTCGGAAGCATCATGCTTTCAATAAACCAATAAGGAGCTGTTACCTGCTGAAGCCCCTGGCATGTATCAGAGAGTGCAAAGGGCCACCTTGTGGAAAGAATAAAAAATGCATCCTTCAAAACCCTGGGAAAAGAAAAAAAAAAATCCAGCAGAGAACGCAGATGTCAGAACTGAGAAGGTGGACGATGAAGTCTCTTGTTGTTCACTGACAGAAATCATATCCATGAGAATCATAAAAGGAAAATGTTACCCAGTTCATTAGAACTCATACCAAACTACACCCCAAAATTTGCATCCCATGTTTTTCCCCAAGAGAAATTCCTGTGCCTTGAACATGTGCAAACTGCAGCTGGTGATACATCCCTTCGTTTCATATAAAGAAAACATGAACACGAACATTTTTGGGGGGAAAGTTTTATTTGGGTTTTAACAAAAACAAAATACAAATAAAACATCTTTTTTGAAAATAGCACGGTCCCAGGTTATCACTTCTTCATACAGACACCAAACTCAATTTCATGCTCATTTTTATATTCTATTCCATATCTTATTACCGTTTTATATTTTCTACATAGTTTTCCCCCTCTTTTAATTTTCTCAACTTTATTTTAATTATGTCATCTCAATCAAATCATTATATTTATACTTTGGTCTGTCCTGTTTCAATTTCATATTATCTTTTCTTATTAAACAAATTTTTCCCTGTGGTTACCAATTGGAGTATGACACCTTTATATCTTTTAATTTTATCCATTCAAACTCTTATTTAAGCTTCAGTGTATACCTTTAAGATTATAGCATTCAATATAATACATAACTTCCAATTGAATTCTGCTTGGTACATTCTTAAAATACACACTATATTCTTAAAAAGAAAAAATTACATATATATATGTTGTGGCTCCAGGCTTGGATTCAGCTCCTGTGATTGATATGAGTTCAAGTGAGGAGGTCATGGCAGAAAAATATGAGCCGGCCTGGCTTACTGATTAGACTAATAACCAGGATGAGGAGATGGACGTGACAAAGGACGACAGACCTGATGTATTAGAATTGTCAGGACCTTTGACCTCCTCTGGTTCCTTATCTGATCAACAGCCGGGAATGGCTGACAGGGAAGTTTTGAGAGAGTCTTCTAGTGGAGATGAGAACTTGGAAAATTTGTGGTTAAATGTAAAAAATAGAAGACGGTTGAGAAGGCAAAATCAGCTGGAGCGAATGAGAAGAGCGAGTCAGTAAATTAGCACGTTGCCTCAATGAGTATAAAAGGACACAGCTAGGCTGGTACATTTTGCCAGGAACAAAGTGACTATTTGAGTGAGGACGTTACAGCAAGGAGCTCTGAGACTGGAGATTTATTGCCAGGACTGGTTTGCCGGACAGAGTAAAGATTTATGCTGTGGTTTCTGCCAGCCGTTATCTTGTAAGACTTCTTTCCGTTTGATTTAATTGTGAAACGGCTGCTTTCTGTTTTGTTTGTTTGAATTTTGAAGGGGAGTCATAACATATATATATATATATATATATATATATATATATATATATATATATGTAAATAAAGCACACATTCCATTCCAATTCAATTCTATCATTAATATTCATTAAAATCTTAACATCTTTAACATTTCTTTTCAATTAAATATCATACTTCCTTGGGAACACTTATAAACTTTCCATAGTTAATCCTTTTTTTTTCATATTTCTCACTTATATTTTTATAAATCATTACTAATAATTAAAAATGTTCCCATTTAATTCTCTCAATCATTTTAATTCATTTATTTATTACCAAACATTCAACTACATTACAGTAAATATTTTATCCATCATTTTAATCATATTTTCTAAAATTATTTCTGTTTATAATATAACAATGCTATCTTATGTACCTTTGCAGAATCCCTTTTGCAATTCAATTTTCACCCATTATCTCTAAACAAGTTTATGGTTACAATCCTCATATCTTTTCCCTGTTTCTCCATTTCTTGTTTCTCTCTTTTACAACTTCTTTTCCTTGCCTTCTTGCCCCTCTTCTTCTCCCTCCCCTTTTTACCCCCTCGTCTCTCTACTTCTAACTCTCTCATCTGTAATCCCCTCTTCTGTTGCTTTCTAATATTATACTTATCTTTCAAATTCTTCTTCTTCTTTTTGGTTGTTTTTTCTAGTCTTAAACCTTTCACTCTTTCCCCCCTTTTCTCCCCCCCCACACTTAAAATTATTTGATCATTAAAGATGGCTTCTTCTTTGTCCCAATCTTCTTGTTCTGCAAGCGTTTCTTGTTTCTCATTGTTCCAGATCTCCATTTCTTCTTTTTTTTTAAAACAAATTTTATTAATTTTACAAAACAATATACAGACAAACAAAACATAGGTTATAATAACATAAGAGATCTTTTTCTGAAAAAACCAATAAGACATCTTATTTAAAGACAGAATAATTCCAAATTATCACATTTCCATATGAACACAATTTAATATATATATTTACCTTATCTGTTCAACTTCATATCTTATCCCAACTTCTCTTTATTACTCCTTTTCCTTCTATTTATTCAAATTATATTTCTTTTACTTTAGATTGTATACATTTTTTATATCCATCTGTCTTATTTACAATTTCATTGTTCTCTTCCAACATTCTTCTTACATTCTTCTAAAATTTTATTAATTCAAACGTAGACGTACAAAACACAAAACATAAATACCTAAAACTTCTTTTGGAAAGCGGCTTACCCCGGGTTACCTCTTTTTATACAGACATAAATCAAATTCATACTCACTTAATATACTGTTTCATATCTTAATTAACATTCTGTATTTTCTATATATTTTCTCTCCTCTATTCACTCTCATAATTCTATTATATTTATTTCATCTCATTTTAAATAATTATACTTGTATCTTTTGTCTGTTTTCTTCAATTATCTATTTATCTTTTCTTTCTAATACAATATTTCTCCTGTAATCACTGGTTGAAGTATGACAACTTTTTATCTTTCCCCTAAATTTGACACTTGAAATAATTCCATACTGATTCTGCTTAGCACAAAGTACTACATTTTGAAATAGTGAAACAACAATAAAAAAGGGATTGAATTTATAGTATAATCAAAACAATATTCCATAGAGAAATAAACTCTTACTTTTAAACATTTTGTATATTCCCTTTAATACATTATTAACTCATAATATTTCAATTTTCTAACTCAATTTCAAGTACTAATATCTACAATACAATCTTATATACTTTTGCAGAATCATATATTAAATTATAATTTACCCTTTGTCTCTGAAAAAAACCTTTTTTTTAATATCTTGTTTTAAACCTTTATGGCTTCTCTTCCCTTTTTCCCTCCCTTTCTTATCAATTCTAGTCTTTTTACCCCCCCATTTCTCAAATTCCACTTTTTTGATTTTCCCTCTCTGTAGTGTTTCTCTTTTCTGTTGCTTTCTGGTCTTGTATCGATTTTTCATCTTATTTTCCCCTTTCTTGGTTGCTTTTTTAGGTTCTGAATTCTGCATTTTCTTTCCCCCCTTATTCTTTTCAGCTATGATTTTTTGTCCATTAAATACTTCCTCTTGAATGTATTGTCCATTAAAGATGGCTTCTCCTTCTTCATCCCAATCCTCTTGTTCTTGTATTTCTTGGTAAGTAGAAATCGCCATTTCCAAAAAACAAAAGATAGATCCAAGAGAGTCCTTGCCTTCTTGTTTATCTTGTTGTAGCTTTCGAAATTCCATTTGTAATTCTTGCAAAGATAATGCCATTTTTTTATTATTATTATTATTATTGTTGTTGTTGTTGTTGTTTTTTAAAAGAGCAACCCAAATGTTTCTGGTCTTTCAAGAAATAGTTCCCCAAAAGTCACAAAGCAATCCAAAACAAAGCAGACTGTTCCATTAACACTTTCTTCTTCTTCTTCTTTTTTTTCCCCCTTCCTCCTGGGGTGAAATTCAATTAGACTGTTTCAAAATAATTTTTTAGAAGCCTTATTGTCATTAATTTCTAATCTTATAAACTTCAAGCAGTCTTCTTCAATAAAGTCTTAAGATTTTTTTTTTACCTCTTCCTTCCCACTTATAGCAATAAACTTTTAATTTTTAATTCCAATGTTCCAAAATCTTTTATCCCCTTGGCTTTAATTTTTAGGTTTATTTACCTTCTTAGCCCAAGCAGGTTTTCCAGATTTCCATCAGCTACTTCTGTAGGGAAGGAGAGTGAAAAGAAATAACTTTCCCTTTCACTTTCTTCAGCTGCTTACACAGTCTTTCTGGGAACAATGTAGCAATAGAAAGGCAAATTCCAGGTTTTAAGGGCTCCTCTTTGTCCTGGCTCAGCCAAAGAAAAAACTTTCACTTTTTTCCTCCTGCACTTTCTTATCCAGCTGCGGACTTCTTTGTGGCGGCCATTGCTGACCGCCGCTCCACCGCCTTGGGAAAAGGGGGTTTTGCCGGCTGGGGAGGGGGTCTGCAACACCCCCAAAAACCTGTCCAGATCCCCCGGTCTTCAGCTGCCTCTACGGGGCAGCTATATCCCCCAAATCCACTCAGATCAGGGGCACCTCAGCAGCGAGCGCAGCAGGGATCGCGCAGAAAGGCAAATCCCTGCTGCTGCCGAAGCCTTGCAAACCCCAGATCTCCATTTCTAAGAATTGAAATACGAAGCCAAAAGAACCTCTCCCTTCTTGTGCATCTTCTTTCAATTTTTTAAGTTCCATTTTCAGTTCTTCTAAGAGTGATACCATTTTAAAGACTTTTAAACAACCACCCGGTTAATTTTAGTCATCCAGATGCAAAAAACAAAAATCACCAAGTAATCCAAATAATCCAAGGCTGTTTCTTTCTGCTTCTTTTTTTCCACTTTCTCTTCCTGGGGTTCTATTATTTTGTTACCAAGTTTCAATTAAGATGTATCTTTGAGGAATCTTGTTGAAATTTCACTGTAAGTTCCTTTTAGTTACAGTTCCATTCCTTAGTTCCAGGCAGTCTCCTCCATTTTTTCAGATCCTGCCCTTTTATTCTTTTTTTTCTCCTTTCCTGCTTTTAAAAACTTTTAAATATCCAGAAATCTTTATTATCCCTTTGACTTTTATTTTCAGCTTAGATGCCTATTAATGTCAAAGTGGATTTTTTTCAATTTCTTGCTTAAGTCTCTTAGCTGTCAGTATAAGGAAGGGAAGAAAAAAAAACCCTAATCCTTTCCCTTTCCTCTCTCCTTTGCCGCTTCAAAATCTTCTTTGGGAACAATGTTATTAAATTTAAATTCCAGGGTACCTTATTTGTTGCTTTTGCTGTTTAACCCGGTCAACCAAAACTTTCTCTTCTTATCTTTCTCCTGCACATTCTTTTCCGATCGAGTTCTTCTTTGTGGTGGCCATTTCTGACCACCGCTACAACCGCCTTCAGCTGGGGAGGAGAGATGTGGCTCTCCTCAACCCTGCAGGTAGTCTCCCCCTTCTTCACCACCTCTACAGGATGGCTTAGCCCCGAAACCAGCCAGCTTGGGGCACTCCAGTGGCGAGCACGGATCAAAGCCTCACAGAGATGAGGTTTCGGTCTGTCGCCGAAGAAGCTCAAACCAGAAGCCATGAACACGAACATTTTGAGTAGAAATCCTGGACTGGAAACTGAGAGGGGAAAAAAAACCTGACAGGAAGTTTATCTGCCTGCTAAAATAAATGCCCAGAGCCAGAGTCAGACCCAGGAGGGGAAAATCAACTGCACTGTTTCCAAGCACAACGCACATGTACACAAACAAGCAGAATTATCAAGTCTGTTACCGGAAAAAGACTCAGAATTAGCATTTCACATGCTTGAGCAATTGTCAAGTTTCCGGCAGCTAGGTTAACTGGATTCCACTTAAACTTTCTGGATTCCTGCTTCTGGTTCTCTGATTGGCTGGAAAAAAATCATGAGATCATCACCAGATTAAGAAAACAATAATCCCAAATAGAGTTTGAAAAAGTTGAATGTCACCAAAATATTGATTTATTCTATAGCTTCTGAGATTGAGAAGTGAAATACTTGTAAAACAGCTCTAAATAATTATACTTTGAGATATTGTTTCAATACAGTTCTGCACCATATCATGCAATATCTTGAATCCCCAGAGACTTGTGCCCAGATCCTTTTGGTAGACTTCAGCCCAATATTTCTCATCCTGGCATGTGTGATAACTTTATGAATAGTGGAAACATCTCCTTTTCCCCCTCAGTTGACATGATTTTCTACAATTCTTCTTCGCACCACTCATGAGGGAACTAGCAGGGAGAAGGAAGAGTTAAAGTTTTCCCACTCACCTTTCTTCCTACCTATTTTAGGTATCTAGCTGAATTTTAGGCAATAGCAAATCTTGCCATAACAGTAAGCCATAATGTTGCTTGTTTGGTTTTTGTTTAGCATATTGAATAAATTGTTGTTTATTCAATAAACCACAACTAAATGAAGCAGTACTGAGAGCAATGTACAGATCCAGCTATATAGTTTTGTCTTGGCTAATAGTAATGGTAAACTCAATGTTTACCTAATGTATTCCTTCATTGTCTAGGTATACATGAATTTGTACTCTATTCCATATCTTACTCAATATTTCATTGCCAATATAAGCATTTTTCTTTCTCCAGAGCTTATCTGTCTCAATAGCAAAACCTTATAAGGAGAAACATCCTTCAGCTGAGAATACAACTCGGAGCTTCAATTTCATAAACATGATTGGATGTGGCCACCATTGGCATGGGTGAAATAAAATGTTAACAAAAACAGCTTCTTTTTTTCCCTGGTACTCTTAAAACACATTTATAAATCTTGGCACAATATATTAAATGTCAGGGCAGCAGCATTGCAATTAAGGATTAAAATAGTTGCTGGTGAAAAAATGACAAGCATTTCTTTCTTTAAGGGCAGACTTGCTTGCTTGCTTTTTACTTAATCTGTTCACTTTTGATCTGATGTTGCCTTACTCAACATTATGTGTGCCTTTCAATTATAGAAGTATCCATAACATTCTACGTAAAACCATGAAAAGTAAACTGTGAAATGGGTTTAGGGAAATATCAGGAGAAGCTAACCATGATCAATTTATTACAAAAAAAATAGTACTGTGCCAGTGGTGGGATTCAATTTCTTTTACTACCAGTTCTGTGTGCGTGGCTTGGTGGACGTGGCAGGGGAAGGCTACTGTAAAATCTCCAGTCAGAGATGGTATTTGCCAGTTCTCTGAACTACTCCAAATTTCCACTACCGGTTCTCCAGAACTGGTCAGAACCTGCTGAATACCATCTCTGTACTGTGCCATGATGAGTACACTACATAAATCCATGTTGGTTTAATGTGGGCTGGTAGATGGGCATTTTCTGACTAATCAATCTAGGGCTGAGCAAGATTGACTGGCCTAAAGTCACTTCAGGTATCTCTTAATATTTTAAAAGTAAAGCAAATATTTTCACTGATGCTGCCTTCTGAAGTTGATAGAGCATGGATGTCAAACTCAATTGCCTCATGTGACATATTGTGACATATTACAATGTTTTTTGCCTTTGTGGAGCCAGGGTGGGCGTGGCCTGAGTGTAATGCATCTGGTCCACGAGCCGCCAGTTTAACACCCCTGTAAAGCTCAGCCAGAAGGAAGGAAGAATTCAATATGTCTGCGTTTCCATTATTAACTGATCCTTTACTGGAAGAGATAGAGGCAGTGTATTTTTTCTTGGAATTTTAATTTTTAATTCATGGATTCTTTCTATATCTTGTGTTCCTCCTAGATGGCCAGTTACCGTAGCTACCAGAAGGAGCCTAGAAACTTTTGAAAGTAGTCCCTAACAGCTTTGCACGGCATTCTTAACTTGTTACTAGTTTGCAGGATAATAGCCTGGGCCTGCCAGGGCTTGAATAAAGTGCCAGCCTATATTGTAGTCCCTGTTTTAAAAGCATATTCAGGTCAGTTAATTTCCTAATCCCCAAACAGGAAAAAATAATAACATATGTGGTCTTGGCATTCTGTTGGCACACAAAAAAAAATCGCATATAACTAGAAGGTATTCATCTCTACAATTCTGATACTTTATACTAAAATCATGTATGCATTTATTGGAGCAGAAGGGGGGGTCGCTTTTTAATGCCAAGGGGATGTATTATGATCATGAATGTTTTTGTCATGAACCAGGAACAGGCTGTGACAAAGAAGTGGATGTGCAAAACCTAAATTTATGAGAAAACATTACTGGGAGAAATGTACAACTAACCGCATATATTTGTAAAGGCTAGACTTTTACATCAATGCAGCCTGATTAACTCTCCAGAGTCACAATATTAAATTAAGCATTAATAAAATATTAATTCCAACTTTGCTATAAATATAAATTATACATGCTCTTAGAGAATCTAGGTAAAGGTAAGGTCTTCTTTGAGTCAAGCTCAGTTCCTGATGACTCCATAGACAAGACTTGTGCTTCATACTACTTCATCTGGGTGATCTTCTGACCACAATATTCTGGCCTGGGGTCTTCTGCAGGAATGTTCCAAAAAGGTAAGATTGTGGCTGTACTGACATAATCAAAGTCTGCCCTTTTTACAGCATATGTTCCATTTGTACGTACATATGCTTGTTTAAAAAAGGGCCGGAGTTTCAATTGCCTGACATGCCCTTCTCTTCTCTTATGTCTCAATTCAGCCTACAGCCTTGCTATTTCCTGGTGCCTTCTATACAAATACTGAACATCTCCCAGACATTTGAAGGATAAACTAGCATGTAAATTATATGATGTTGGATCTGGAAAATGTTGGACTAAATTGCTCATGACATGAAAAGCAAGCAAATTGATATTCTGTTTGTTCAGAGGCAGTGTCCTTCACTATTTGAGTAACCATGTCCATATACTATATGAAAAGAATGGTTGGTTTAATTTTGCTATAATTTATTGTATAAAACCAGTCTATGGGTTTTGTAAAACCATGGTTTGTAAAATAGCACAGTGTGTGGACTCGGTGAACTGCATTACATTCAACCTATCATGGTTAATACACTTAGCTTTAGGCTAATCTGCAAACAATTGAGGCTTATTTAATAAATGTGGTTAAAGAAACTATACTTATCAAAGTGTGTCAACCTAATCAATGAGAACTAAGTTCTATTTGGGTATGGAATTTAATTCTACAAGAACACTAATATTCTCTTTCTGCACCACCACTTAGCAATGACCTACTAAATGCAGATGTTTGAAAGAAAACTTACACAGGCACATACTGTAGCTTTCGGTATAAACACACAAACAACTTTTTACACTGTGACAGAGAGGTAATATCATTTGCAACTCTTTCTTATACAAGCATCTAGTCTGTGGAAAAGCAGCAGCAGCTGATGAGAAAACAGAGGTTTGGTGTAAGCATTTTCTTTATGCAGGAAGATGCACACTCCAAGAAGCTTGTGAGAATTAGTCTCTTCTTTGCTTGATGTCTCTGAATTGACTCTTCTGGCTATAACATTTGGGAACTTATGCAACTGAGACCAGATGATTTAATAAGAGCCAATCATTCTCTCAATAGATACATATCTGGTTTTTAGAGCTGTTTTTTCAAGATGGAGAAAAATAATAATTGTTATATCTGTTATATTTGACTGGAGAAGCTAACAGAACTATTATGCTGTTTTACTGCTTAATCATAACAAATCTGTTCAGTTCCTCTGTTTTAAATTGAGTGGGAGACTAACTTCGGAATGAACGTCAGGGTTTTGTTTTGGGGTGGGGGGGAATCAACCTTAGAGAAAGAAGGGAGTGGGATGGGTGATACAATGAAATGCACACACACACACACCCTGCATATTGTAATTGCAGGCTAATTTATTCATAGAAAAGAAAAGAATCAACAAATACTATGTGATAAATATTGCTCTCCAATTATTTAATCAGTAATTTTTTTGATAAACTCCAAATATTCAGAAGTTCAGAAATTAAAATCAAGCTTCAAAAGCAGAAAAGAATTCAAATACAAATTCTACTTTTCTATCCCTTGGCAGATTGTACTATTATGTTACAATAAAATATTACTGTTTTAATTATGATTTGCTCGTTAGATGAGTGGATTTGCACTATGCATCCTGTGATAAACTGTCATATAGAAAGAATAATCATTGGGCTCACTTCATTTAGACAAACTCAAGGCAGCCACAACATGGTTTATATAACAGGCTTCAGACGGCATTTGCTTCGTTCCTCTCTCTTCCTTAGAGGACAGGTTTGCCTATTAGACTTTGGTGAGGAATTCAATAGAATAACAGCAAACAATAAAAACTGGCACAATAGAGCAGGTCACATTTATTATGATCTCTGCTCATCTGTATCCCTAACATCCTCTTAATATTTTTATTTATTCATTCATTCATTTATGCATACTTATATTCATATGCATAAAATTGAATCCTGCTATTTACACTCAAGCCAGTTTGAGACTAGTATGGAGCACAATTATTTTTGCAGTCTGAAAAGCTCTACACGTTTTAGACTATGACCCACTTCCTAAGGCTTTGAAAAGATCCAGAGGTCCATGTGTAAGTTTAGATATATGGGCTTAGTTTCCTTTAGCAACAGATTATTGAAGACATATAAAATTCACTAGTAGTTGATTATACCATAGCAATAGCAGTAGCACTTAGACTTATATACTACCTCATAATGCTTTACAGCAGTCCTCTCTAATGGTTTATATAGAGTCAATATATTGCCCCCAAAATCTGGCTCCTCATGTTACTGAACTTGGAAGGCTGGAAGGTTGGCAGAGTCAACCTTAAGGAGTCGATATTTCCATATATAGAGGGTGATATTTTTTTTTTGCAATTCTTGTTCTAATTGCTAAGACTCTAAGCAATGTACAGCAAAACAAGAATAAACATAAAAGAAACATGACAATAAATTAACCAGACACTCAAGATAAGCACTTCCGATCAGTTCAACTGCAGGATCTGAAAACATGTGGGGCAGTGGAAAACATGTAGGGTAGACAACATCCTCACAGTTTCTCCACTTAGTATATATAATAGGTCTGGGTGTTTGTTCACCAGCATGTCATAGATCAGGGGTCTCCAACCTTGGCTACTTTAAGACTTGTGGACTTCAAGTCCCAGAGTTCCTCAGCCAGCTGGCTGAGGAACTCTGGGAGTTGAAGTCCACAAGTCTTAAAGTAGCCAAGGTTGGAGACCCCTGTCATAGATGACTCTAGTCTTATTCCATTGCTTTTACCAGCTGCAGCTGGAAACCAACCATTTATCCATTTGGGTTCAGGACCGGGGCAATCGCCAGAGAGATACACATTAATATGTGTCCCCTTTCCCACTAACACTGGAAATAATTAACTAGCTTCCATTAAAAAAAGAAGAAGTCAGCTCAGTGGAGAAGCTAAATAACCCCATGTCTTACATTATGCACGAACTAGGCCTGCATGTTCTTCATACTAGAGAATCACTTGAAATGAGGAAGAGTACCTGCTGGAAGACACTAGCCCTTCCCAAATCCCACATAGAATGACTTTGAGAATAGAGCAGCAGCTCTGTGCCTTTCTGATGTTTAGGTTGCTATTAGTCCTGAGAAAGGGGAAAATGTCATGCCTGATAGAAGGTGCTGAGCTGCAATTCACTGGAAAAAAAGATTATAACTTCCAAAGACAATGCAATAAGCACATCATCGATCAGAGTGGATTTCCTCCCCTCTAATTACTGAGGAAGCTTACCTAGCAGAGTCTCCTCCAGTTTTTCCCACTACAATAAGTCTAGTTGGCTTAAAGTTATCTATTGAGTTTTCATAGATGAAAGCAGACTTCAACTTGGGTTTCCACACTGTCATACCAATACCTTCATCACTATTGTGCACCACATCAAGATTTATGATATTAAGTCAAATCCAAGAGTGCCTGGTGTTTGATGCAAGTAATGGGATGACAGCAAGCAATGTCTCAGCACTTACCCATGACAGTTGACTTTTAATTAAAAGGGAATGAGACATATCAATGATCAGTTAAATGATCATTTTTAATTTCCATGCGGAGAAGAGAACGTACAGGAAACACCCACACACTCTTATTTCTCTTATTTTCTCTTAATTTCAATTAATTTCAAAAGCCTAAAGCTAAAAGTACATCTTTTCTCCAATTATTTGCGATTGACACTTGGAGAAGTCAAGGCAGAAAACAAATTTCATTTAATGTCTCTTTCTCTATGTCTTGTTTATTTAGCATTGTGGAATTCTAAAATAAAGTTTCTTTTAACAAGTAAAAGAACTCTCTTCCATATTATCAAAAACAGGCTTTGGGAAAAGATAATTTTTCATCTGATAATCTTTAAGGTAAGATGAATTTATATACTGCTCCCACATATCCATATCTAATTGCTATATAAAATTTCAGTGATATAGCTTTCTGATTCTGATAATGGGATGCAGACTGATGGCAAAGCAACATTTGAACTGGGCTCAGAATTTGCAACTGACCCTTGTGACTCAATTGACAAACACTGTGAAATAGTGAAATGACACAGAACAAACATAGATCACCATGCCTGTTCCATACTTACAACAGTTCATTGAATGACCGTTTGAAATTACAATGGCACTGAAAAAAGTGAGCTATGACTATTTTTAATCTTTATGACCATCACATAGCATCCCCATGGTCACAAGATTTAATGCTTGACAACTGGTCCATATTTATGACAGATGCAGTGTCTTGGGATCATGTGATCACTTTTTGTGACCTTCTGACAAGCAAGGTCAATGGGGGAAGCAGATTCATTTAATAACCAGGTTGCTAGTTTAACAACTGTAGTGATTCGCTTAAGAAATGTGGTGAGAAAAGTAATAAAATGGGACAAAACTCACTTAGCAAATTTCTCACTTAGCAATATAAAATCCAGGCTCAATTGTGATAGGAAGTCAAGGACTACCTGTACGGTTCCCATTCTTTACCTTCATAGAATTATGTGGACAGAAAATGCAAGCAACATGCTGCAGATGTGATAGCTAGAAACTTTTAAAAATAGTTCTAAGCTATCATGCCTTTTTTGTTTTGTTCATTTAGGTTATACCACATGCTTTGATTTTACATGTTGTGCTGTATAAATACAGGGTTACTGTGTTTCAAATTAAAGCAGTATTTATGCATGGATTTGTCTGCTCATGATGCCAATCAAACTGTACCATACTGAAAGGTACATCTTCAAATATTTGTAGCTGAGACAATGCTGAACAGAAAGCAGAAACAATTATCCTAATTCTTGAATGCTAGAATTTAGGAACCTAGTTACTAATTATATTCTGAATTGATGTGAAGTCATCTTATAATATGACTTTATATTCACCAGGTAATAATAATTTAACATTTAATACACAAGCCAAAAGCATTAGCAGATTTATTGCGGAAAGTGAGTGGTATAAATTTCATTATTAACTTTTATTTTTCTACTTCATAATGCAAATGAGCCCAGCATATTTTTAAAACAAATGCAATTTTCAAAACAGGGTTGCAGAATGCTAAACAGCATACACTTAAGTTGAATGGGATCAATACAGAAGAATATATGACTGCATTTTAACGCTTTATGTACAACTGCTATGGATTTTTTAAAATATTCTTTTTCTCCACATAGTTTCTTAAAAATTCATATAGATGTATTTGATAGTGGATGACATTAAAGCCTTTCTACACTTGTGATTTGCTGTGGCTCCAGAAAGTTTCCTCTCCTCCAATTTGTACATCATCTACATGAAAAAACTCCCTAGTTAAGGGTCATACCTACTCTCTAAATGTGAGGAACAACAGGAGTCCTTGACTTACAACAGTTCATTTAGTGACCATTTAAAGCTACAATATCATTGAGAAAAGTGACTTATGACTGTTTTTCACATTTATAACTGTTGCAACATCACTTTGGTCACATGATCAAAATTCAAACACTTAGCAATTGACACATATTTATGACATTTGTTTGATCACTTTTTGTGACCTTCTGACAAGCAAAGTCAATGGAGAAGCCAGCTTCACTTAATCACCAGGTAACTAATTTAACAACTGCAGTGATTCACTTCATAACTGTGGGAAGAAAGGTCATAAAATGGGGTGAATACACTTAACAAATGTTTCACTTAACAACAGAAATTTTAGACTCACTTGTGGTTAAAAGATGAGGACTAACTGTACTAATAAAGCCTTCATTTGCTTGTCTCCTGGGAAATACTTTTCCTAAAAGGTGTCCTCAGTGAGGTCCAATCCCAGCATTTGAAATGTCTTCCATTTCATTTTCATCCTTTGTGCAGCTAATTCAGCATGTCACTATATTTATGTATTTTATTTATTTATTAATTTTTTATTTATTTTGATTTGTCAATTGCTTACAAGATAATAGGTATAAATATATACATAGTTATGATTACATGAAATGGGTACATATAAGATTTCTTCAACTCTTTTGGAAGGGCTCTAAAACAATGTTATTCTACTACAGCTTGCACTGCTTTCGAAGATTACCTCTAAAATATGAGCTGAATTCCAAGAGCTTGCACTATCTTCTCTCTCCATCCTATTTGCTTTGGTAGCACAGAATTCATATAATAGTAAAAATATATTATAGAAATTATTAGAGCCATATAATTTAAATAACATTTTTAGAAATGTTCACTATTATGTTGAGTTACGAAGTATTATATTAAACAGTTTCATCTACAATTGATTTGGTGAATTGAATTGATGATATCAGGATATCATGTTTTGAAGGATATAGAGTCCAATTAACTTCTTCTGACACAAAGATTTGATTGGTAAAATTTTGCTTCTTGAAAAGATTTTGCTGAGAATTATATTTAACTGAAACCTTGTGCAAAGATCAATGGACATCAGCTGACAGTTTATCTCTCAAAAATTTATGACTGTGGCCAATTCTTAATTTAGAATAATTATAAAGCAAACATTCACTGAGATATTGATTTATTGAATTTTGCACAATGAGTTTTGTTCTGTTTAATTCCTCTAACTTCACTGCAGTTTCCTTTAGAGAGGTGAAATTGTAAACACAACATTGTATTTATACTGCTTGGATACGTGTTACTTTCCCTCATGGCTTTCAATTCACAGTCATGAATTTTCAATGTTTGGAATGAGATTAATCTTTAAACTGCAGTCACGGGAAACTCTTTACATACGAAATTGGTGGTAACTTATACAAACTGCATGTATATTGATACTGAAACTGCACATTTTATTGTTGTTCAAAGTTCCTTGTATTTGCCAGTCAGTTCATTCATATTTGAAGTGTGATAGGGTCTGTTGCATAATATATCATTATATTTATGCTATCAATACCGTGAGTAGCAATCACCAGCAAGTTTGAAATTATACATTAGTTAGCTTAGAGACCCACTCAAAATCAAGATGCTTTCAGCCGTCAAGAAAAAAAAACCCAGTGGAAAGTTAGCTATAAGCTATTTTTAAGTATGTGGGACTCAGGTAACTTATTCTATGTGAAATTCAAAACTGAAAAAGAAAACTTGAAGAAAGTTTATACAGGTCTGAAATCCTATATGTTTGTGTGACATTTGTCTCTAGAAACCCAAGCCATTAGTTAAACTTCCACTGGTTTTTCAGTATTTGGTAACAATACTATTTTGAACAAAGAAAATTTTTAAAAAATCATGTCAAAACTGCATGATTTGTGATCTATATGCTTATTGGACTTCACTACACTATAAATATCTCAACAGGACTCATCTTAAACAACAAAAAGAGGTTATACACATTTGTAAGGTACACCAAAGGCAAAAATATAAAAATGTTGACTTCATTTCATTTTTGCAATAAATCTATTTATTTGTTTAAAGAACAGTAATGCTTATCCTGGGAAGCATACTGTTCTTTTTTTCTCTAGCTCTAGAAGTCTCTTCTGAGTCTTGTCAGAATGTATTTTTTCATTATCCCTCAGATGTAACCTTCATGAAATTTTGTACGCAAACCTGCTTTTGAACAGCCAAGAAAGAAGTGTTACTTTGGTTTTAACTACTTTTTTCAATAGTCAATTTTTAGTAATCACAATATCGTGAAGCCATGTTGTATCCCCTTTTTGATTCAGATGTATGTCAAAGAAGTCCATATTCTTCCATGTGTGAGGACAGTTCATAAAGGAAGAAAAAAAATCTATTTTGCTACCCCCATGTCTTTATTTCACTTTTCAATGTATTTTTTCACCTGTTCCTTTTTTTAAAGCCAAGTAACCAATTTATTCTCCAGTGATCTCCACAGTCAGCAGGAGAGCATCCACTGAGAGCCATAAAATACTGCATATCTACAGACAAGTGGGGAAGATAGAGCAATGCCACATCATTTCTGATTCTTTCGCACACAAAAATGAAAGCCAATAATTTTACAATTGTTAACCAGTGAACTTTATAGAAATTAATTGTATGAAAAAAATAAAAAAAATGTATCTTCATATTTACATGCTGAAGGGTGACATTTCAGTGAGCAAGACAGGGCAGTTGCCTAAATGGCCAGTTACATTATTCTATCATCAGACTAATAGCAGAGCAACTACTTTAGTTCCATGCAGAAGAAACAAATTTGTGTATCCTCAAAGAGCAAGAAAGTTAGTATGGTCTTAAAATAGACTGAATGGCTAAGCACAGTCAGATCTATTTAGCATGTGATAATATATAATCAGGAAATAGAAAAGCTGTAGAAAAACTGGGAAAAAAATCCTAGAAGAAGGCAGCGGCCATGGATACCATTTCCATATAGTTACAAAGAAAACATTATTATCATCAATTCCTAAGGCATCAGGAATTGAGTGTGACTTAGACGTATTACTGTGTTAATGAAGAAGATTCCAATCCACAGAAGTGCCAGAATAAATTTGTTATTCTTTAAGATGACCCAGCCATTCTATCTTAAATGTTTAATTAGAAAGAAAAAGGTGAAAATTAGGAACCTTTTATTTGGCAATTAAATAATTTAAAATGCACTTTAATAATCACAGATGACTTTATGCAAAGATTTTCAAAAAATGATTAAAGAAGGAAAAAGTGGTTTGAGAACTTCAACTTATTAAAGGAAAGAAGCCCAATCAATTTTAATAACTCCTACTTCTAACTATGTTCTTAGATGACAGGTGTATAACACAGAAAAAGTCAGAATTTAATTTAATAAGTAAATAATAAAAAATGTAATCTAAGTGACAACATATGCCAGTGGTAAGTGAAACACAAGGAAGTTAAGATGCTTAGCACAGTAATATCAGAAATATTAACAATTTCAATGTTTGTTTAACAAAATAAATACATATGTTCTGATTGTAAACTTTACTTAATATGGAGCTTCTATTTGCAATATCCCCTAATAAATATAATTTAAACACATGCTTATATAAGTAATAAAGCATTTCAAAATATACATTTAACACAGGTTTCCCCTAATATATTGGAAAGATATTGTTTGGTGTATTTTCCTGCATACATATTCTAATTTAATTATTGAGATATAATCTTTTTAAAAAATTATCTAAATGGAGAATTTTTTAAATGCAAATAACTATACTTTATACTTTTTAATGCAAATTTCAAGTATATACTATTTTACACAATCTTTTGTAAACAAATCATGCTATGTGTGCATTTTTTGACTGGAGAAGGATCAATAGCATTACATCTATTCAATGCCATGTCACAATGGATTCCATTTTATTTAAGCTTTTATACCTGTTCTCATGGAAATCCCATGTTGGATTTATTTTAAATATGAATTGTACATATCCTTGCAGGAGTTTCTGTTGTCATGTCATCATTGTATGATGTGTGCAACCAGAAATATATGAATATGCAACCATATTGTTACTCTTAAATCATAAGTGCTTGCATTTTGAAAATAAAATTAATATCATAGGTCTTATGATTTAAAATATGACTATTACCTTACTTTGAATTAACAGGTTAAAGGTGATAGTGAAACTTCTACTAGTTTACAATACATTTTAAAGAAGACAGAAAATAAATATTTAAAGAAAAATTCATTGTTTTATCAGGAAACAGCAGTTGCTTCTTCATTAAAATTCTTCAGAAATTATTGCATTGATTCTGATTTTCAAATAAATGAGGAAATTTTAAGAAATGATATAAATTTTAACTGTTTTCCTATATTAGTGTCACATTTCTGATTTTGACTGGATTAATTGGATAAACATTAGTGCTTGAAGGAAGTTCTCCTGCTTGAAATTCATTGTTCAACACCTAGTAGATAAAATAGAATACATTAGCTTAACAAGATATTACTAAATATTATCTATTCATTGTAAGTGACACAGTTTTAAAAATCAGAAGCTTGATCCAGTAAATTTATAAAAACCTTACCTATTTACTTAATAGTTTGGGCCAGAGATGGTATTCAGCAGGTTCAGACCAGTTCTGGAGAACCAGTAGCAGAAATTTTGAGTCGTTCGGAGAACCGGCAAATACCACCTCTGATTGGAGATTTTACAGTATCCTTCCCCTGCCACGCCCACCAAGCCATGCCCACAGAACTGGTAGTAAAAAATTTTTGAATCCCACCACTCGTTTGGGCCATACAATACTTGAAATTGGCTTGAATTTTGAACCCATCTATTTTTTCTTAATATTATATATGAACCAGGCCAATAAATCTAACAAATTCATAAGTGCACCAATGCGCCTACCATCCCTGTCCTATTCTTTCTTTTATATATTTTTTATTTTTCTTATATATATCCATGTATTCATAACTATGTTTTTACTTATACCTATTATCTTGTACGCAATTGACAAATAAAAATAAAATAAAAATAAAATAAATAAATTAACCCCAGAATCTAGATACTCATGATTGATTATATCCTTGTTTACTGGAAACTAACTTTATGACTGACTTAGCCATGACTAATTGTACCTTGATCAGAGTCCAATAAATTAAGTGATCAATTGTCTTTCTTTCAGAAATATGACTCCTGAAAGATGATAATAGACTTTTCCTTCTTCAGTTGATTCGCTTGCCACATAAAGCAACTGTTCTATATTCATGAGTTGACATTTAAACAGGATCTCTTGCCAAATAATTTTTAAAAGTAGTACTATATGTTCTATAAGAAGGGGATCATGTCAGAGAGAAGTGGACTCATTTGCATGCAGAATTGTGGGTTCCTATGTTATTGCTACCACAAAAAGTATTAAATAAAATGCCAATGGAAATAAATATCAGTCCTTGGAAAATGACCAAAAATCACAGTGGAAAATTTAGTAAGAACTGTACTTTCTCTCATCCTATCTTAAAGCTGTTTTTGTATTACTCTAATTTCTTCATATACATTATATTAATCAGCTGATAGTGGATCATGTTCTGTATTAACATTCTTGTAGACTCGCATTCTGATTGGTCCACCCGGACCGCAACCCGATTGGTCCACGGAATGACTGTGATTGGAGCGCTAAGAATCTACCGCGATTGGCCGAGCCGATCGCGGGAGATTCAAAGCGCTGCCATTGGCCGCCGAGCCGCCGGCCGGCTGTATAAAGCCAAGCGGTTCGCACATTTTAACTGTCCTTGTTCAGAAGCTACAATAAAGAGCTGATTGTTCACTTTCGCATCTCGCCTCTTATGTGACCCGATCCACCGATCTAACACTGGCGACGAAGGTGGGATCATGAGGCGAGGACCAACTAGCATGTGGCAAACAGTGATCAGCGCCCTGCAAGATGGCCAGCACCCTGCCGCCCGCTCCGTTCGACCCAGCAACCGAAGACTGGGAGTCATACATCGACCGCTTCCAGATGTTCCTGGAGTGCAGCAACCTCAAGGACGCCAATGGCCAGAGGAAACGGGCAGTATTCCTAACACACTGTGGGCCCACGGTGTTCAAAATGGCCAAGGCGCTGGCGAAGCCCACCGACATCAAGGAGATGGACTGGACTGACCTCGAGCCCATCTTGCGCCGCCATTATGCTCCTACCGTGCCCATCCTCATTCGCAGGCACGACTTCTACCGCCGAGATCAGCGCGAAGGCGAGACCATCGGCGACTTCGTGGCCCGGCTGCGGAGCCTGGGAGGCCCCTGCGAATTCCCCGACACTTTGGGACCGAGTCGTCCTCGGACTCCGAGACCCCGTGCTGCAGAGCCGGCTGATGGCCAAAGGCAACATCTCCCTCGCCGACGCCCTCGCCGAGGCTACCGCCGCCGAGGCCACCCACCAGTCAGCAGCCCGGATGAGGCAAGCCAACACGACTGAACGGCCACCGACCAACAAAGCAACCCCAGCCACCACGAAGCCCAGGGAAACTAGCCGTCGAGAAACGACCACGCATCATGGCGACTTCGAACCCCAACCCGACACCGAGGACGAAGACGAGTAAATCCATCGGCTGCAGACCGAGCGCAACCGCCGGGACCGCAGGGGACGTAAGTCGGGTTTCCATTGCGCCGGCTGCGGCGGCGATCACCCCCGCTCCGAATGCCATTTTCTCGATGCCATTTGCAGGCACTGCGAGAAGCAGGGGTACATCGCCAAGGTGTGCCGGAACAAAAAGAGCTACAGCCCACAGTGACGAGGAAACAGCCCACGACGACAAGACAGCACCCCCCCCCCAGGCACCGAGACCGACCGACTGAGAGCCGGTGGAGCCGCGATAGCCGCAGCAGATGACTCAGCGAAGCACAGCGGCGCGAGGAAACCCACCAGATGGTCGTCATCGGCCATTTATCAACCATGGATGCCCGAAAGGTACACGTGGCCCTGTGCATCGAGGACCAGCCCTGCGAGATGGAAGTGGACTCCGGGTCCTACCTCTCAATGGTTTCTTGGCGCACAATCAAGTGCCTAGTCCCGACCATCCGCCGCAACGAACTAGATGACCAGAAGCTAATCCTGAAAGACTATCAGGAAAACCGCATCCCTGTGTCCGGCATCGGGCACTTTAAGGTCACATTCAAGAACCACACCGACATCTTGCCACTCACAATCGTGGACCAGGACCGCCCCAGCTTGCTCGGCCTGCAATGGTTCGCCCCGCTGGGCATCGAGGTGACGGGCATCCATCACACAGACGAGGCCGACTGGGAAGCGACTCTCGTAAAAGAATTCCAGGAGGTCTTCGACAACTCGCTAGGCAAGTACCGAGGGCCCCCTATATCTTTCAACCTTAACCCTAACATCGCCCCAATCCGCCTCAAACCCCGGCGAGTGCCTTTTGCGCTCAAGCCGAAAATCGACGAGCAACTAGACAAGCTCGTCGCGCAAGGGGTACTAGAGCCCATCGACCATGCCCGTTGGAAACGCCCATAGTCACCCCCATCAAACCCGATGGCTCCATAAGAATTTGCGGGGACTACAAGGCCACCTCAATCACGCGCTGCAGCAAAGCGCTACCCGTCCCAGTAGTACAGCACCTTCTGCACTCACTGGGGGGAGGCCGGGTCTTCGCAAAACTCGACTTGGCACAAGCGTATCAGCCATTGCCGGTCGATGTGGAGACAGCCGAAGCGCAAACGATTGTTACACACGGGGGGCTTTTCAGTGCAACCGACTCCAATTTGGAGTCAGCGTCGCCCCAGGAGTCTTCCAAAGTCTCATGGAAAGGCTCCTCCAGGGAATAAAAGGGGTGGTTCCCTACTTCGATGACGTGCTGATCGCAGCCACTAACAGAGAACAATTGGAAACCCGTTTAAGGGCGGTGCTTAACAAATTCAAAGACGCCGGCCTTAAAGTCAAAAGAAACAAATGCCAACTCCACACCGAGAGGGTCGAGTTCCTGGGGTACCTCCTGGATCGGCATGGAATACACCCAACCGGGAAGAAACTCAGAGCCATCAAGGAAGCCCCCACACCAACAAACAAGGCGGAACTACAGGCATTTTTGGGACTGCTTAATTTTTACAATGTTTTCCTACCCCAAAAGGCGACCGTGGCGGAACCCCTACACCGGCTACTCGATAAAGCGGCCATCTGGACCTGGGGGAAGCGGAAGGAGACTGCGTTCCAACGAACAAAAAACCTGCTGACATCGGATGCAGTCCTGATCCAGTATAGCGAGACCCTTCCACTCACGGTAACTTGCGACGCATCACCTTTCGGCATCAGAACAGTCCTCAGCCACACCCTACCCGACGGGAAGGAAGCACCCATCGCCTTCTTCTCCCGAACGCTGGCCAAGCCGGAAAGAAATTACAGTCAACTGGACAAAGAAGCCCTCGCCATCGTCGCCGGAGTGAAAAGGTTCCACGAGTACCTTTACGGTAGGAACTTTTCGATCATAACGGACCACAAGCCCCTGCTCGGGATACTCGCAGGGAACAAGGCCACCCCGAACATCCTGTCACCTCGGATGACGCGGTGGTCCGAGTTCCTTGCCGCATACTCATACGAACTGTCACACCGGCCCGGCAAGAACATTCCGCACGCTGACGCACTAAGCCGGTCACCACTACCCAACCTAGACGACGACCCAGCGCCCACAACGACGACCCTGCAAATCGAGACCCTACCCAGCCCACTCTTAACCGCGCCAGACATTGCCCATGAAACAAATAAAGACAAACGGCTGGCGCGGGTATTGAGCTGGGTAGAATGGGGGTGGCCAGAAAATGACGGCGGCGAGCAGTTCAAAGCCTTCCGAAACCGCCAAACTGAGCTGTTCTCACAAAGGGGGTGCATACTCTGGGGCGACCGGGTAGTCATACCGGAAGCACTACAAAACAGAGTGTTGGCAATGCTGCACGAGGGACACCCGGGGGTCGTCAAGATGAAAGCCCTGGCCAGAAGCTACGCTTGGTGGCCAGGGATGGACAAACAAATCGAGACATGGGTCGCCGGCTGCAGCAGGTGCCAAGAGTCGAGAGCCAACCCCCCCCGCCGCCCCGGTCCTGGAATGGGAAACCCCGAGAGGACCATGGTCGCGAATACACATAGACTTCGCCAGGCCAACCAAGGGGCATACATTCCTCATCACCATAGATGCTTACTCCAACTGGCTGGAGGTAAGCACTATGAGGGCAACAACAACAGAAGCGGTCATCGACAAGCTCAACAGACTCTTTGCAACGCATGGGCTACCGGATGTCATAGTGTCGGACAACGGGCCACAGTTCACGGCACTGGCATTTGAAAAATACCTGGCCGAACGAGGCATCCGACACGCCTTATCCTCGACGGCTCACCCGGCGGTGAACGGTAGGGTGGAACGGATGGTCCAATACACAAAAAAAGCCATCCAAAAAATCAAAACCGGCGACATCCAGGAAAAAATAAACAAACTACTCTTCATACAGCACATCACGCCGAGCACGACCACGAACAAGAGCCCAGCGGAGTTACTGATGGGAAGGAAACTGAGGTCTCCACTGGACTGCCTACACCCCACCTACAACCCAGAGAAACCCCCGGACTCCTCCAGCCGGTACCGGGCATTCAACATCGGGGATACGGTCTACGCAAAGAACTTCACGGGAGACCCCCTCTGGGTACCTGCACAAATAACACAGGTAACCCGGCCCCGATCATACAGACTCCAAATGACAGACGGAAGGAGCTGGAAGCGGCACATCGACCAGCTACGGTCCAGACTAGCCGCCAACACCCCCGACGCCTCGGCAACAACAACCAAGGAAAGCAGAGAGGGAGGGGAAGCCTCAACAACCAAGCCAGTAAACGACAAAAAGCCGGAATCATCAACGGCACACCCCCCAACGCAAGCCAAACACCCCCCACCAGAAGACAGAAACGTTCAAATAAACCAGCCATACTCACCAGCAGACCTCGAACTGTCGCAGACGGGATCTTCACCTGGAAGGGACAGCCAAGCCAGCTCAACCAGCCCGGAAAGACCGAGCGAGAGCAACAGGAACCGCAACCCGACCAACCCAGGTAGTCCAGGCGGGAGCTGCGGCGACAGGCCCGGCTCACCCTTCCAGGCGGTTCCATCAACGAAGTTGAGAGCGACACGGAGCCCGGCCGAACCGGCCAACGATCACACACAGACTGAACCGCGCAAGTCAGCTAGACAGATTCGGAGCCCCACCTACCTGCGCGACTACGTCACAACGCTGCGTCAGACGAAACCATGAAGGGAGGGGTGTTCTGTATTAACATTCTTGTAGACTCGCATTCTGATTGGTCCACCCGGACCGCAACCCGATTGGTGCACTGAATGACTGTGATTGGAGCGCTAAGAATCTACCGCGATTGGCCGAGCCGATCGCGGGAGATTCAAAGCGCTGCCATTGGCCGCCGAGCCGCCGGCCGGCTGTATAAAGCCAAGCGGTTCGCACACTTTAACTGTCCTTGTTCAGAAGCTACAATAAAGAGCTGATTGTTCACTTTCGCATCTCGCCTCTTATGTGACCCGATCCACCGATCTAACAGATCACTATATTGTGGTGCCACATTTTTATTTAATACATTTCATTCCATCTGTATATGAAATAAAATGCTTCCTAAATGGATTCACAGTTTGGTGATCTGACAATATTATTACACAGCCCATCATAATTGTCTTTTTGTATGCTTTGTTGTAATACTTGATAGAGATATGATTTATTAACTAAAACACATGTGCCCTCTATCCTTGACTTCTTTTCATCATCACAGAGCAAAGGTTAGGAGGCCAGACACTTGGGACAATTTAGGTGGTTGGTAGGCTAGCAGGAAGATCAACAGGAAGAGAAGGAAAAGCATTTTCTTTAGCTGCAAAAAGACAGTGTGGCACTTATGCAGCCCAGGAACGAAATGGGCCAATTCGCCACAGCCAACTAACCATGGCCAGCTACTCTGGGACAACTTGCCAGGGCCAACTCACCATGGGAAAACTTGCTACAGGACAACTTAGCAATTCAATTTAATTATTTAAAATAAATAAAAAATATTTTAATTTTTGTCATTCACATTTCATTCTGTCCCTCCTTTTGTATCCTTTCTTTAATGATTCAATTCTATCAGGGTTTTTTTTTTTTAGTGTAACTCTTACTCCACAGCAAGTTGTCCCACACAGAGTTGGCCATAGCAAGTTGTCCCGTGGCAAGTTGGCCTTGGCAAGCTGGTTGTGACAAGCTGGCTGTGGTAGAGTTGGCCATGGTGAGTGGGCCATGGTGAGTTGGTTGTGGCAAATTGTCATAGACCCCCAGGGATTGGATATGAGTAAACTGAGATTGTAGGAAATATCTTGAGAGATTATAGGTCTCTTTACATGCAGGTGTCTAATTTTTAAAGTAAGTACCGGTAGTTATGAAATGCCAATTTATACTTTTACTTGCAAGTCTCTGAATATTAGCCAAGAAAAAGAAGTCATCTTTATAAACTATGTTACAATCTCAAAAAGATTATTCCACTTACCTCTGATAAAGAACTCACATTCAGATCTTGCTTTGTATCATAAACATTTTTTGTAACTGGGAAGGAAGTGTGATCTCCTGCAAAACAAAAGAGGACATATACAATAATAATGGTAGTGAATTAAAATGATAGTCTCCTAAAATGGGAGGAACTATACAGGTAGTCCTTGACTTTCAACAGTTCATTTAGTGACTATTCAAAACAACAGCACTGAAAAAAGTGACATGACCATTTTTTACACTTACAAGCATTGCAATATTCCCATGGTCATGTGAACAAAATTCGGACAGTTGACAATTGTCTCATATTTTTGAAATCACGATGTCCTGGGATCATGCTATCACCTTTTACAACCTTTAACAAGCAAAATTAATGGGGAAGCCAGAGTCACTTAATAACTTTTGTTACTAACTTAATGACTGCAGTGATTCACTTAACAACTGTGGCCAGAAAGGTCTAAAATCTTAACAAATGTGTCACTTAACAACAGAAATTTTGGGCTCAATTGTGATCATAAGTCAAGAACTATTTGTACCTTGTTTCAGAAAGAAAAATAATTGAGAATTTCCTGAAAACAAGCAGGAACAAAATAATCTGTACATATGTTCTGTTGATATTTTCTTAAAACACTAGTAAGAAACTGAAAAAAAGGGTTCAAGTAACTCATAAATGTTAATATCACAATGCTTTCTGTGAATCAATAAAGTGGATTCATTTTGTATTTTATTAGGGGAGAAAAGATCAAAAGGTGGTAACATATCTGGAAGCCATCTTATTTGTTTTCTGTGCAAAGACAAGTAGGTGTGAAAGAATCACTATTTCTAAGAAACTTAGAAACTGGGAAAAAAGGAGTTTAGCTTAAGGAAAGCATCTTTTTCAATTACTCTTTTCTTTCATCTCTATCAAATGGGAAGATATGACAAGAAGCCTTTCATAGAACCTGAAACTAAACAAGAATAAGACAGAAGTCCAAATTTAGACATAAATTACAACAGAAAATAACTCAGGATTCATACACTAAATTTGAACTGTAGCTTCAAATGACCAATTTGGTGTTTCCAAACCAATGATTTTTCCTCAAATTGTTCAGAACAAATCTTGATTTAGTGTTATATGATTTCAGAAAAAATTGTGCAATCTAGCAATAGAAATTACTCAGCTTGCATCCACTTCTATCACATATAGAGCAAAATGTATAAAATAAAACCTATATAAGTATTTCTACAGGTGCTTTGATCAAACAACCCATCATCGATTCCATTCCTTTTTCAAGATACCAGGATGTGCTAGGAGTTTAGCAATACCAGGATGTGCTAGGAGTTTAGCAATCCAGATTATATTCTAAAAGGGGAAGCAACTGCAAATTTGAAGCTTGCTTCTGTGCTTCTCTCTGCATAAGCCTTGGATCCTGGGCCTATATCTAATTGATATACATTTTCAATTAGTTTCCTTTGTAACGATTTGTCTGGAAATATTCTTTTAAATAGAACATTAAGTTTTAATTTGTATATTCCATGTTTTTAAATGAAATTTCTTCAGGAAGTAATTCAGACAGCTCACCATTTTAAATATATTGTAAAAAAAACCCAAGATCCTTCAAGATTTTTCATTTTGTTTTAACTTGTCAGCTTAAAAGTTTTCACTGTTCTAGGATTGATATATCTGCATTTTAAAAAACCCATGCTGACTAAATAATAGGACAGCTGCACAATTGAAGCTTCAGGTCTTTTTGAACTGTATATATGATGTATGTACAATGCACATTAAAGAGATGTGGCTTCAATTAACTTCATGCCTGCAATCTTGACACTATTTTCATGAGATACACATACAAATACACAGACATACTTGGATGCCCAGATAGCAGCAAAGCAAGCGGCTATCTGGATTTTTTCAACCCAGGTTTATTAACCTATATGAAGTTATTTTTTTTTCTATTTGGCTTCCAAAGCAGGGTAAAATGGACTAGATACGGTATCTCTTTGCTACCATCTGACAATTGCCAGAATTTTTTCAGGCCAGAAATGGTAGCCCAATACTTTTTTAAGGAAAGCTAATATTTGCCTACTTTCTGGCCACCAAAGTACAACAGGGCTGAATTTAAAATGCATATATGAAGTTCTATATAGAACATTATTTTTTTCATTTAAAGGTTACTTACGTGGCATTTGCTCTGCACTGTAGCCATAGTTTTCCTTTCCACTGTGACTCACAGTTTCCAAATTTCTAGCTTTCTCTTTCTTCCCTGAAATCTTTCTAGAAAATAAAAATACCTGACATTGGCAACCAAATCATTTATAATATATGTATGAATAGAAGATACTGTCCTCAGCCTGTGCTTATCAAACAAGGTTAATATTGTGGAACAGCAAGGTTGGTTCTCCTTCTCTCCCTCCCCCCCACATCCCCGGCCCAATTTCTGGAATATTCAGCTAAAGCCCTTAGACTTAAGCAATTGCTCTAATTTGGAAGAGAACACTTCAGGTGTAGTGATTCTCTGTTCTTGTGATTGAGGTTTGTACAAAACAAATATTGGTCAATACCAGATTGCCAGTCCTATCTAGCTTTGTTAAATAAAAGGTAGCAAAACATTTTCCTTTCTGGAAAAAACTAGTTTTATTGAAACCTAAGGAAACAACCAATGAATCTGCTAGAATAGGAAGTGTATTTCTTTGTCAGGATATGTATTTGGAAGAAGTTGGCAGAGGTTTAAGGAAAGGCTTAGCTGAATATGAGTTATATAACATTAGGGAAAACCATTGTGTTCCTTCCTCTAGAAATCCGGAATTCACTTTGAAACATTGGTTGGAGTTACTGTTGTGAATTTCCACCTAGTTTTAATTGGATAACTTTAGGGAGGTTAGTGTGTCCCTCCCTTTAGAAATCTGATGGGGAATCAATCCATATTGACACATTAGTTGGAGTTGTTACTGTGAACTTTCACCTAAAGTCCAATGTTCATATCTGTAAAAAGCAAATGTTACAAAACAGAATATGTTGGAATCTGCCATCTGAAAAACTGTGATGTATATTATAACATTTGTATTTTGCCAGAATTATGAATAAGGCATTTAAACAGCATCCAAATCTAAGCCTACAATCAATAAACTGCTGGCTATTTTTGCTATAGCAGAAAAGTCTTTAGAAAACTAGATCTCGCCCAACAGTACCAGCATTTAGCAGTTTATGATGCTAGAGTAGATATCCAGACTGCCATTACCCATCGTGGGGTATTTTGAATGGAGAATCTCTAAGTAGGATTCTCTTTAACCCCTGTAATATTCCAATGCTCCATAAAGGTTCTACCTTCTGGAATCTCAGGTATTCTGTCACACTTTGATGTTGCTTGATTATTGGATCAACAATGAAGAAAGTTTAGTTGGTACTAAACTTCAGGAGGTTCTGCACCATTTTGACAATTCTGGAATTAATACCAACCAAATGACATTTTTTAGAGTGAGTTGTCTAAAGAGTCATCCTTTTCAAATGCAGTCAGCTAAATTTACTGAAGAATTTAGAGCCAATTGGAGATGACTCTGATTGTTCTTTGTGACTTTGAATGCCTATCAGTTCAACCTAAAAACCATTTCATGGAAGGGTTTTCCTTAACCAGATGGATTAAGAGAGGAGGGATGGTAAGTATGCTTGGTGCAGGTTAGGCTTACTGCAACTGATCTAGTTCTGAAAAAGCTTTACATGGAGTTTTTTTTTAAAAAATTGATTTTTAAAACAAACATGAACAAACAAAACATAAAAACATCAAGCCATCTTCCATATATATATATATATATATACATACAGTGTGCCAGTTGGTTTACAAATTGCTTTGTGCTTCCATTTTGTAGTCTTCAATTACAATTACATTGTATATACTCTCATACTTTTATCAAATATTAAATACATTAATATCATTATTAATCAATCATTTGGCTATACTTTTATTCATTCATGTTTTACGAAATAATCATATTTTACTTAATTTGTTTTATAACAGTTCATATTATCATCCCAAATCTATCCTAAAATCATTTGATATAATAAGAAAAGAATACATCTTTATATATTTATTATTTTCTAAGAATCTACATATTTCATTACTATGTTTTATTGTCTAACCATTGATAGAATATATCCCAAATTTTATAAAATTGTTTATCATCTTGTTCTCTAATTTCAAATGTCAATCTACTCATTTCAGCACATTCAGCTTTACATGGAGTTTTATCAGCAACCTTAACAATTTATATACGAAGTATAGTTGGGCTGGAGTCTCTATGTGTTACTTAAATTCTTCTATTACAATAATCCATAAAAATACAAGTTGATTTGGTTTTGCTCTTTCTTAGCTTTTTAAAAATTTGTATTTTCAAATGTTTATCTCAGTAAAAAAATGAAAAAGAAGGAAACCATAATTCTGGGATAAGCTTTCTTCCTTCCTTTGAGGAAAAAAATAAAGGTTCTACTGCACATGCCTTAAAAACTGAAGCTGTTGGAAATCTTCTACAAAGATGTGTTAACCATCCAGATTCTTAATTGTGGTGTCTTAATTAATAACAACGAACATTTCTTTCATTTTTAAAGTTGAAAACCCCAGAGCATTCTAACATATCATTTAGCTTTCATCTCTGCAAGTGATTAAAACTCATTTTGCTAATTTGGAAACAATTTGTTATCAAGCATTGCCTTTCAAGAGATTGTTTTCAAAGTTCTTAGAAAAGCACAGGATGTAACCTAATTTGCTTGGCAGTTGTGTTTAGTGCACCACTTCCACCTGTCTCAGTTTCAGATCTTTCTGTAACAGACATTCTATACTAAAAGCCCATGGAATAGAAGCGTCAGTGCAGTGAGCTACTTTGGTACACAGTGACCTCTTGTGGTATATGTATTGATTATTAAACATGACGGCTTTAAAAAGAAAGGCTGGCTACAAAACAGATGTTTTCTGAAGCCCTGCATTAAAATTTCCATTTAGAGCATTTCTGAAAATTATATTCTTTTTCACCATTTTTGAAAAATGCAAAACCTTGCCTTAACTGTGATTGTGTAAGAAAACATAGCTATCATCAAATGCTTTATAATCAGCCAAATAAGGAGTGGTTATTCTTCTGTGATCATAAATTGTATTTACATTTTGGGTTGGGGATGAGAACCACAAGATGCATGCCATTTTATGAATTGTTCTATTAAACAAGCTGCTTGCTTCGTGAGGTCCCTGAAGCCATTTAATAAGGTCTCATCATCTGCTTTAAGATTGGAAACATGTAGAAACTGTAAAATCAGACACCCCCTCCACAAAATAATAAAGTAAAACACTATGTTTTGGAGATTTGGGGATGAAAGAAATTATTGTTGTGCAAGAAAGAATCTGTATTTAGTTCAATCAGGGAAGATGAGAGAGGTATGCAGTAATATTGGTCTTTAGCATGGGCTGAAATTATCCAAAACCATATAAAACTCCTGTTTTAAATTTATTTTATATCTGTTGCTGATTTAAACATGGTACCTAGATCAAAGATTAGCCATTTTTTTCTCTATGTACCATTCTTTACATTTTCTCTTTTTTTCCCTTTTGTTTCTCAACCACTTTGCCTATGATCAACTTTTAAGAATTCAAAAACTTGCTCAGTACTGAATAACTTTTAATTAGATTAATAATACTGCTCTAACATGGCTTATGGCATCTGTCTTCTAGGCAATATGATTTTCAATGGCCACTGAAGCATGCAAGTTTATATCATGGCAAAAATTGTGTTCAGGATAAAAGGCAAAATTTAAAATTGGAACAAGGACAATTGTCTCAGTTTAGTTGGCAACTAGATGAAGGCAACATTATGAGACCAAAGCATGAAAACAATTGCTGGGGCACTAATTTACTTGGACTTCAGTAAGGCATTTGATAAAATAAACCAAAAACTACTACTAGATAAAGGAGAAAAATGTGGGTTACAGCATCACCACCAGATGGATTCGTAACTGGCTGACCAACTGCACTCAAGGTGTAGTCCTCAATGGAACTGCATCAACATGGAGGGAAGTATGAGTTCCCTAAAGCTCTATTTTAGGCCCAGTACTCTTCAACATCTTCATCAATGACTTGGACAAGGGGATAGATGGGGAACTCATCAAATTTGCAGACAACACCAAGCTGGCAGGAATAGCCAACACTCCAGAAGATAGGCTTAAGATACAGAAGGATCTTGACAGACTTGAACATTGGGTACTATCTAACAAAATGAAATTCAATAGTGAAAAAAGTAAGGTTCTACATTTAGGCAAGAAAAATCAAATGCACAGGTACAGTATATGTGGTACCTTGCTCAATAGTAGTAACTATGTGAGAAATCTCAGAGTCCTAGTGGACAACCATTTAAATATGAGCCAGCAGTGTGCAGCAGCTCTCAAAAAAGCCAACACAGTTCTAGGCTGCATCAACAGAGGGATAAAATCAAGATCACGTGAAGTGTTAATACCACTTTATAATGCCTTGTTAAGGCCACACTTGGGATACTACATTCAGTTTTGGTCACCACAACGTAAAAAAGATGTTGAGACTCTAGAAAGAGTGCAGAGAAGAGTAACAAAGATGATTAGGGGACTGGAGGCTAAAGCATATGAAGAATGGTTGCAGGAACTGGGTATGTCTAGTCTAACGTAAAGAAGGACTGTGATAGCAGTGCTCCAATATCTCAGGGGCTGCCACAAAGAAGAGGGGGGGGTGTCAAGCTATTCTCCAAAGCATCTGAGGGTAGGACCAGAAGCAATGGGTGGAAACTAATCAAGGAGAGAACCAACTTAGAACTAAGGAGAAATTTTCCTGACAGTTAGAACAATTAATCAGTGGAACAACTTGCCTCTGGAAGTTGTGAATACTCCAACACTGGAATTTTTTAAAAAAGATGTTGGATAGCCATTTGTCTGAAGTGGTATAGGGTTTCCTGCCTAGGCAGCGGGTTGGACTAGAAGACCTCAAGATCCCTTCCAACTCTGTTATTCTATTCTATTTGTCCTGTAGTGTAAAAAGCTCACAGATTCAAAAGATTGAGGCCATCATACATTGGGAAATTTTATAGATTACATCTCATTGCAGTTTAAGGTTTTTTTTTTTCTATGTTGGGTTTTGGTTGTTTGTATTAATGTTAGTTGTGAATACAAAAAATTAAAATATACAAATTTACAGACTCAAAAAACAAAGATTCATACAGACAAACGTTACCATAATCTCTGTGGTAAAACTAACTAAACTTTCCTTTAATACATTTGACAGTGAGTTAAATATTTCCTAAATTATATTATGTGGCAGTTATTTCTTAGTTCCTATGGTTTCTCTGTTATTTATGTTCTATCAAACATAATGTTCTGTTGTTAATATTTGTTGTTGGATTATACTTATTTATTTTTACCAATGAATTCCTTCTATTGATTGTTTAAAGTACGAGAGAGTCTAAGACTGACATTAATGATTCCTGTTTGTTATTGTATGTATTGTAATCTGTTTCATAAGTTTATTTTCCCCCTTTGATACCCCTTTTCATTTTTTTTATGTTCTAGCCAATCATAGCACTTATTCCAGGTCGAGTAAAATTCTGCCTTCTATTTTCCTTTTAATTTTAGTGTGAGTTTTTCCATTTCTGCACATTCACAAATTTTTTGAATAATAAATTGTATTGGTGGTATATTAGGCGATTTCCAAAATTGAGCCAATGAGATACGTGTCGCTGTTAGGATATGGATAATCAAATATTTTACTTTGGAGGGATAACCTTCCTTAATGATATCCAGAAGATACAATCTAGGTTCCCACTCTAATCCACCCTGGACAATTTCTTCTAACCAAGTTTTGATTCTAACACACAAAAAATTGACCACTGGGCATGTCCACCGGAGATGGAAGTAGGTACCATGGTTCCCTTTGCATTTCCAACAATGTTAGTTGTGATTAAGCAAATACAATATATGTTTTAGCATCAATAAGGGAATTAAAAATTATAATTGTCTTATTACCTTAGCTCACTTTGATAGTTGGACTCTGGAAAAGCAGAAGGACAAATTTTAGAATATAGCAAACAAGTATGGCAACTTACTAGGAAAGAAAAATCTAATGTTTTCATAATGATCTCTGTTTAAAAAGATTGATTCAGCATCTAATGAAAATGTTTGGAAACACAAGTATTCTTAATTATTCAAACAGACATAGTTGGGGGAAGGTGGTTGTGGACGTATACTTTCACTGAAATGAAGCGAATTATCATTGTGCAGGAACCGAGAACTTTCCATTCACAAATCATGCATCTAGCACCAAAGTATACATTCTGTCTATTATTGACAAAACACCTACTTTCTAATGAAATTGCAAACATGAGTTGCAATCTGATTCACCTATGCATGGAGTGCAGGGTTTGGTGGATACAGTACCCTACTATCTCTACTTCCTCCCATATTGCTGTAATCCAATCATCGCTGTAGATGCCAGGCTGTAGAACAAACTGACACTTGCACCTCAAGTCCACTCCTCATCTTTGGCTATCTGGAAGCTTACTCTTCCTTGCTGGAAAGCCATAATGATGCCTTTAGCAAAATTAAGGAGGCACAAAGCATGAAATTGTGTGAAAGGATAGATCCCTGAAAACCTCAAATTCAGCATTGCAGCAGGAGAACCTCTGTTTGAAATTAATACAATTGCCACATTGCAATATACCTAGTTCTTAAAGATCAGGGTTTTTTTTTCTTCAGGTGTTGCTGCTATCCCAGTGTAGTATACTGACCAGAACAGGAGTAGCCAGCCTCTGGGCTGTGGTCCACTACCCAGCCATGTCCTATTCAAAACTGGGTGGAGGAGAGATGGGGAAGCATGGGTGTGAAGCTCCACTCACATGAGTGGTGGGCAAGAATGTGTGCCAAACCTCCACTTGTGTGAGTGGAGGGCCCTTTGTCTGCATGTACCGGTAATGGAGCTTCACATGTGTGGTTGCCTATCTGTCCCACGTCTCAGTTTTGAATAGGCCACAGCCCAGTAATGGGTCATGGCCTGGGAGTTGGGGACTCTTGGACTAGAATCTGAACTAGGACTGAAAAGATTTGGTTTCCTTTCTATCTTCAATTATGGAATCTTGGTATATCTTAACTCAACCTATTTCACAGGGCTGTTACTTTACAGAAAAACTGAAGGAAACCATTTTATTCAGATTGCCTTGAACTGTTGGAATAATGGGGTTTATATCAAATAAACAAACAAAGAAATAACAGATCTGAAGTAACTTATTCAAATTTATTGAAGGTTTGATGTGTAAACAATTACATGCATTTAAGTATATTATTTTGGGAATGCTAATTATCTTTTTTCCCCCTTACAAGTTATCCATAGCCTGATTTTATTTTGTCGAAAAATAAAAACAGAGAAACGTTTTTTTTTTATATATAAACAAAGCAGGGGATGTTTCTGGCACAAAATTAACAGATTTAGATTTGTCTATTTAAAATTAAAGTTTAAGATGCAAAGCCAGTTCCAAGGCCCACATACCTTTTCTTCTTTTGCAGCAACATATAATAAGGAGAATAATAAGGATCAGAAGGAGTAAAAGAGCCACTGACAACACAACAGCTAAAATTATAGTTCGGATTCGCCAATCTTCATTATCACATCCTACTAAATAAAAATTAAGCAATGTTAAACAGTACAATTAATTAGCATGAACATTTTGAAATGTTCCTAATTAATTTAATAGTTCTATGAAGTGATTTTAATTTATCTCAATTTTTAATTAGAAATATTCCTTAGTGGAGATTTTTGGAAATCCCAGATTATTCACCAATTTATTTTCTCTTTCATTACTTTTATTTTTCTTTTCTTTAGTTTTCCAATTATGATTTGTAGTGGAAAAGTTAATCATTACTAATTCCTAGTTTTGGACATCTCAAGAAATGGAACTGCATAATGTAACAAAGGTTAATGTGGCTGCACATGAATGCACTTGGATTTGAGTAACCTGAAATACTTTGCCTAAAAAGCTTATTTGAAATATTTTTATGCTTTTTACAGTGGTATTTTTTAATCATGAACAATAGGTTTTGTTTGAACCTTGGGCTTTTGCTTTTTTTTAGAAAGCCTGGATTTTCATGTGAGCTAATTCATTTTTCTCTATTAAAAAAAATCTGCTGCATCTATATTGTTTTCTGGGTTTAATTACTGTACATGATTTTTAGCATTTCATTTGTTTTGCTTGGGCTTGGCAAATCACCCAGAAAAAGTGTTGATAGCAGCCATATCAATTTGATAAATAAATACTGACAGCATGTGAATTTTCTGCATTGGAGCTGACATGTCTCCATTTCAACTTAATCATTAGAAAGACTGTATATTCTCCAGCCTTCAGTTTGGCTTGTTATTGAAGAATGATGTTCCTCCATAATTGAATGATGTTCCTCCATAATCAGTTAAGTATGTCATTCTTACACTTAATGGCATTTTGTTTCCTTGCATTCTGAGCTGCAGGATCCAGAATGAATCAAAAAGTCAGTATGGCAGCTCCACAAAGCCCCTTTTTATATATGTGGCATGTATGTGGCATGTATGGAGCTTCAGTTATGTTATTAGTCATCTTGATTTTCCTCTCTCTCTCTCTCTCTCTCTCACACACACACACACACACACACACACACACACACACACACACACTTGTCATTTCTGATTTGAGATGTGACATACAAACTATTGTAAATTGAAGAATATGTATATACAAAACAATTTCTTACTCTCTGCAAAACTATTGTAAATAGTAATGATAAATGTAATGATAAATATTTATTTAATATTATACTAAATATTTAGCACACATGCCAATATGTGGGAGAAAAATAATATTCTACCTCTTCCTTATGGTTTTTGAAGAATGTGTTAGACAGAGCAAACAAACTGAAACAGCTTGATGACTCTGGAAGGGAAGGAGACAAATAACAGAAACCAGATTGCTGCCTTTTCTCCCTGATGTGAAAAAGAAATCCTATATGGGTATGCATAATTCAAATTTAAATTTAAATCAGAAACGGCTGTGAAAGCCTGACACACAGATGAACCCAATACACAAGCCTGATGATGGCAGATGAGATTCTGCCGAAACGTCGCTACAACTTTAAAAGCACAACTATAATGACGTGGGAAAATACCCGAACAAAGCTGAATATCATACATACATACTCTTACATACATAACAGTGGTGGGATTCAATTTTTTTTACTACCGGTTCTGTGGGCGTGGATTGGTGGGCATGGCAGGGGAAGGATACTGCAAAATCTCCAGTCAGGGGTGGTACTCCAAATTACTCAAAATTTCGACTACCGGTTCTCCAGAACTGGTCAGAACCTGCTGAATACCACCTCTGCATAAAAGGCATTGCTTATGTTAGAGGGTGCTACTATCAGTAGAAGAGGATGGGCTTTGAACTTTTTACAAATGTAGAATATAAAGAAACTGGGTCATACCATAGTAAGATCACTGCATGTTGTTATCAACTAGCATATTTGGGCTGTAAAGACCCCTGTAGGATTTGCGTTGCTTTCTTTATCATTTCTATAACATTTCTGAGAATTGACGACTGTTTGGCATTCTTTTGGCTAGGACACTAGTGATCATATGCCCTTAAAAGAGCCTTTGTTGCATCTATCTCCAAATATTTTGTTTCTTTATTTAAAGGGAACATGTTTCCAGCAATACATGTTACTCCAAAAGACAAATGGTTTTATTCCATGATGAAGAAACTTGGTATTTTAACCCCATAATTAAAAGACAAAATGTAAGTAAAGTTAGTCCTCAACTTACAACCACAAATGAGCCCAAAATTTCTGTTGCTGAGCAAGACAGTTGTTAAGTGAATTTGCCCCATTTTACAGCCTTTCTTGCCCCACTTGTTATATGAATCACCACAGTTGTTAAATTAATCTGGCTTCCTCATTGACTTTACTTGTCAGAAGGTCACAAAAAATGATCAAGGGGCCATTGCAACCATCCTAAATATGAACCAGTTGCCAAGCATCCAAATTTTGATCATGTGACCATAGGGATGCTGCAATGTATAAGTATGAAAAAGAGTCATTAGTCACTTTTTTCAGTGCCATTGTAACTTCAAACAGTCATTAAATGAATGGTTGAAAGTCAAGGACTAACTTTACAGGTGTCCTTGACTAAAACAATGGTATAATAAATGGTGATCACATGACTCCAGGACAGTGCAACTATCATAAATACATGCCAGTTGCCAAATGCTCGAATTTGGATCATGTGACCATGGGGACACTGCAACAGTTATGAGTGTGAAAACTGATCATAATTCGTTTTTTTCAGTGCGGTTGTAACTTCGAATGGTCACTAAACCAAGGACTATCTGTAAAGCAATCCATTGGACTGGGCTTTTTACTCTAAATAACCCAACTTTCAACTAATTGTGAAAAGCACTTAAAAACATGAGTTTTAGATAATGTTTGTTATGTTATATTATTCAAGGAACATCTGAGGAAAATTGGCCATATTATACAGAAATATGTGGTCATAGTTGCTGCCATTCAGTGACTATACAAACATTGCCAGGATTATCTGTCATTTGCTAGGATTATATGCTTCACTGTATTCTTCATGCCTGTCATCTCGTCACTTGTCTTCTGTCAGATTCCTTTCCTGTTGCCTTCAATTTTTCCAAGCAATGTGGTTTCTTTTCAGGACCCTTGCCCTTCCATTACATGTCCAAACTTTAGTTCCATTATTAGTGTTTTCATTGAACACTTTTCATTCAATAACTGTCTACTACTTTTCATGAAAACATTTCCTCATGACTGAGATAAAATGAGTTAGTTATATTTCCAGAGAGAATAGTGGAAGAATCTTTTTCATTTCTTATTCAAAAGATGCCCTTACACTGTGGTCAAAAATGAAGATGGAGGCTGCCATGGGCAAGCCCAATAAAATAGTTATCTCTTCCTTTATCCTTTTTGCATGGTGGCATTTTACTACACTGACCAAACCTCTTATTATTATATGTTGCCAAAATAGTAATAAGAGCATCTATAATAATATCTTTATTAAACTAGTTCCCTCCAAATGCTAGATAAAAATTCCTATCATCCACAGTTGTTTTTATCATAATTGGAGATGATGAGAACTATAGTCTCACAAATTTGGGAGGCAACAGAGTGAAGAAGACAACTCCAGGGTTAATTTCACAGTTTACACAGACAAATTGATGCATATCTGATGAGGCTCATAATCCATGAACCTGACAGAACTGGGTAAACCAAATGCTATACCTTTTATGGGTACATATTAAGAGTGCATTAAACATTTTAACAAACACAAACTGCACTGATAAGGTATTCACTTTCTTGGTGAAGCTTCATACATAGTCACAATCATTGTTGCAGACTGAGATTTAGAAAATGCATCCATGTCAGCTAGACAAGTCACAGGGCTATTGGCCAATGGGGTCAGAGTTAAGATGCTCTCTTCATTGTATAAGCCATTTGAAACATACATGGAATAAATCAATAAATGATTATTTTTCTATCCAGGAAATGTGTGGAGGAGGAGATCACCCAAGGGCTCACAGATTATTTCAATTGTTTGGTTGTTTTTCATTATGAAGTTAGTATTTTTGATATCTTTGAACTGTTTGGGTAAAAATTTTCTTCATTCTTCTTTACATTTTATGGCCTCAAATTTAAATTAGTATTTTCAAAAATATTGATGCATTTTAAAGCCAAATTTAAAAAAAAAACATTTTTTAAAATGGAGTTTAATTTAAATTCAGCATTGGAAAAGGTACCTATAGAAGGACTGGATTTTATTTTCTCGTGTGTTAAGATAAAGATGCATTTTCTATATTAACATAATTATAATTATTGAAGGGGGTTTTTTGTCATAAAGATGCATCCTTCCAGCCTATAGAAGTAAATAAGGACTTTTAAGGCACTTTAAAATAATTACTTATTAAATGTATTAGGTCTTATTAAGACAAGATAAAGGCATAGTTTATTTGGGGGAAATAAATGAGGCTTTCCTATTTGAAATGCCTTTTCAATCTTTATGGATGGACAACTTGAAATCCAAAATGGATTTTCAGGGTCCCTTATGAACTAGCCACATACTGTATATTCTCTCTAGTTGATTAGTGACTTATGACCATAACCAAGCCTTGCATTTATGGTTGTAAATCATAATGGTTGTAAAATGAGTCATCATGAGACCAGTCTGATTTTATGACCTTTTTTTTCAGTGGTCATGATATTAATGTGGCAAACACAGCAGTTATAAAGCAAATCCATTGTTTGGTTTGGCCTGATTTTTGCCAGAAACTGGAAGTGAATACCAATTTCTGGCATAAATCACAGCCATGTGAAATCATAACCTCAACACCAGGCCATAGAGTAGGTTTTTGTGGGGCGGGAAAGGTGCTTCATAACATAAAAGAGTTGGTAAGTGACCAGTCATAACTTAAGTTCTATCTATGTTTTTCTCCACACTGCTTCTTCATTCCCAGTAGCATAACAATCACCTCCTCATCTAGCAGCATATCAGTCCTTTGTTTTGCCCTCATATATTTTTGAACAGCAAATAATGCACAGTACATACACAGATTAAAAAGAGAATATAAGTTACAGATATGTGCTTCCATCCACAAGCCCTTCTATAGTAACAAGTCTCAGTTTTCCTAAGCTTCGTGGCCTTTTGTTCGCATAAATATAAAATTATATTATATATATTAACCTGGAAATAAGGAGAAATTAACCTGGAAATAAGGAGAAACTTTCTGACAGTGAGAACAATCAACCAATGGAACAGCTTGCCCTGGGAAGTTGTAGGAGACTTGAGACTTTCAAGAAGAGATTGGACTGCCATCTGTCAGAAATGGTGTAGGGTCTCCCGCTTGGGTGGGGGGTTGGACTAGATGACCTACAAGGTCCCTTCCAACCCTGATTATCTGTTAAATCTGTTAAATTCTGTGAATGGAATTTTATATCCATGTGAGTCAGTGCAGTTCACAGAAGTTTCTGCCATCTCCCCCTCAGTAAACTGTTGCAGTTAAAGATGGCAAAAAAATCTTCTGTTTTTACAAAAGAAAATACATAAAAAATAGGGAAAAATCAAAATTAAAACAATTAATGAACCATTTTTGCAGTAAGTCTATTTTTTTTTAAAGACCAAGCTAAACGAATCATTATGGAAAGACATACTTACTTTGTACGGAAAGAAATGCATATCTATTGTCATTATTGTTCTGGAGGCTACATTTGATTTGTCCAGAATCTGTCAGCTGAACATCATCGATCATCAGCTCTGAAGTAAACCTGCTACCACTTATGTTAGAACCTTTCTGATTATATCGCTTATCTGTTACAATAGTTTTTCCATCACTCAACACCGATAGCTTAGGATTTCCATTGAAAAGCCATATCAAAATTTTCCACCCATCTGACACTGTGCAGCTAAATCGGGCCATTGAACCTACAACAACTGTTAAATTTTGAGGACCTTCTACAATGGCATAGCCAAAGCCAGGATCTGTAAAGCAAACAAACAGGAATTAAAATACACCAACACCAATATCATTAAAAGTATCTTCTGCTTATATTGCTAGACTTGAACAAGAAGATAGGACTTTATAACAGTTATAGGAGTTATAAGTTATAATATCCAAAGTGTGTGTGAAAACTGAATATACCGGTAGTTACAGTTCTATTTGAACAAAGAAGATGAAAGAGGTATTGACTTGGTAATACAATGATAATATAGACTGAAGATAGCTGATGTACATGAAATGTGAAAGATTTTCTTGTCCATGTTAGTAATAAAAACAAGCAATTATTTCACGTTACCAATTTGCCCTATGCTTCAGGATAATAAAAATCACGCAGTATGATTAACTAAGGCTGAACATTTACAGGGCAAAGTACATATCACATGGAAATATGTCCCATCGTGACCTGTTGTCACTTTCATTAAAAAAGGCAAAGTTGCTTGGATTTGAAAATCCTGGTGTTATTTCTTTTTACTCTCTCTCTCTCACACACACACACAAACACTCACAAACTCATATGGTTTGGGAACAGTTTACTTTTAGGGAAATTATTGGCAAAAGTTTACTTCAAAGCATACCGTCTTATCTGGCAAGGTTTTCATATCATGGTTGCATTTTGATGACTGCTCCCAGGATATTCGGTTTCCTCCTTCATATTCTTAGTTTATTAAAGAGGAGATTGGATGCTCCCTATCCCTTTTCTTATTTGGTCCCATTTACAAGTGCAGTGAGCTTGACCTACCCTTAAACAAGCTACAATTATCTCTGAATACTCACCAGCCCTAACCCTAACCCTAATCCAATAATAATAATATTCCTTCCATAACAGATAAAACAGTTCTGTTTACTGTTATTTAAAGGAGTATATTCTCCTTTAAATAACAATGATATACCATTTAGACTGGTGACATGGGCACTCTCACAGTCCACCCTACCTCACTTCCTTGTCAAGTGTACAATCCTAGGATCCTGGTTGTGTCCCATCCAAATACTCTGTTGAAGGTGCTTATTAACAGTGTCCTGTAAAGGCAATATGGTAAATTAAGATTGGGGACATGGCATTCTCATAGCCTCCCATCACTTCACAGCTTGTCATCACTTCCCTGTCAAGTGTACAGTTCTGGCATCGCCTAGAGGTGTCCCATCCAAATACTCTATTTGGGAAAACTGGTTTACAGTGTTCTGTAAAGACAATGTGGTGGATTAAGACTGGGGACAAGGGCACTCTCACAGGGGTGGGATCTGACCAGTGTAGCTACCGGTTCGGTGATTTTATGTTTTGCGCACATGTATATCATCATCAGCTAGCTGCCTGGACAGCTTAGCAGCGCTGCGCACAGGTGCGCAACAGTTGAAAAGGTACTTTTTTTCCTGCTTTTTCAACTGCAGCTGTGTCGCACAAAGCAACTGCGGTTGAAAAAGCAGGAAATAAAGAGCCCGGGCGTGTGGGTGGGCCAAAAGAGCAGCAGACATAGAACCGGTTCTATGGATGCTCTCTGTTTGCTGCTCTTCAGAGCAACCGGTTCTACAGAGGTGGACAAAACCGTTAGAATCTCACCCCTGCACTCTCACTGCCCAGTCTACCTCACAGTGTTGTTGTAGGAAAAGGCAGGATATAGCCAATCTTAATAAATAAATAAATTCTACCACCACCTAACACCCACAAAAGAGGCCAGAGATATGTGGTTTTGTAGATCTTCAATTGCATAGAATTTACAGTTCCAAGCATCCCCTCCCAGTCTTGGTAGGAAAAGAAGCTTGGATCAGCAACACTCCCACCCACCATCCTCGGCTTCTGGGTAGCATTGGCCAAACAGGGGACTCCCAATTTTGAAGGAAAAATTCTCAAGCTCTAGTTTTTCCTCTGCAATTCAGTTCTGCTAGTCATCAGCATTAGATACAGTACTTCTGAATGTGGAGGCTCCATTTAGCAATGCAGAATAGATGCCGGGGGCGGGGGGGGAAACATATAGCACAAAAAGATTGGGGGAAGTGTCTCCCTGTTTTGAGCAGAATTGACTACCTAGAACTATGATGGCAAACCTGTGGCACGCAGAGCCATTTGTGTGGGCATGCAAGCCCCAGCCAAACTTACCTGCGCTGTGCACGCGCGTGCCTCCCAGCTGATTTTTGGCCTATTTGGGGCCTTTTTGCCCTCCTGGAGGCTCGAGGGAAGCCTCTGCAGCCTTGGAAGGCCAAAAAACGGGCCTTCCAGAAATACCGGAAGTGCTGAAATGAGCCTCCTGAGGCTCCCAAGGCTTCCCCCGAGCCTCTGGGAGGGCAAAAATGGCCCCAAATGGGCCAAAAATTAGCTGGGAAGCATGCACATGCGCAGTGCAGGTCAGGGGGGGGGTTGTTGCGCATGCATGTGCAGGGGGGCAGGGCATATTGCATTGTGGGTACTGGCATATGCACGCTTTCGACACACCACAACAAAAAAATTCGCCGTCACTGACCTAGAATTTTTTCCAGCATTGGCCCCTCAACTGGTGGTGGTGACGGGAAACCACCACCTCTGCCCAGCACATTTTCTTCATCTCCACTCCTTTCAGTACTGGCACTGTCTTTTCTTCCCAATGAGACTGCAGAGATTCACACAACACCAAGAGCCTACACCATAGGCAACACAGCAACCTCTCCCCGACCTCTCAATTTCACATTTGCACACCCCCTTCCCAACCCTTCCCTTCCTTCCTCTGGCACATACACTGTGCCGCCAAAGTCACCTCTCCACGGCACAGAGTTAAACACAAGTAAAGCAGTTTTTCACTGCTTTCCTTCTCCCAGAGAAACTAGTTTTCTAGTTCTCTGGGAAAACAAAAGCAGAAGTAAACTGGTGGTTTACTGCTGGGTGGGGCAGTGAGTGGCAAGTGGCAGAGGCTGGTAGGGATTGTGGAAGGGCTGGGGGAGCCTTAACACCAGCTGGATTATCGGCATTAGAGCCTCTTGCAAGGTTGGGGCCATTGCCATAGAAACACTCCAGACTTCCCCCTCTCATAGAAGCACAGCCTGAGATTCCCAGGCTTTGGGCATGTGCAGGGTGCTTCCAGGCTTAAGGCACAGCTGAAATAGACGAGTTCATCTGGGAATATGCCGAGCGCTCCCAGCCTTCAGGCAAAGCATGCAGAGAAGACTGTCTCTGGATATATGCAAAGCACTCCTGGACTTTGGGCAAACTGGGAAGAAAACAGTGCATCTGGGCACTCCAGGGCTGTAGGAAAAGCAAGAACAGGAGAGTGCCTTTGGGCATATTCCCAGAGGCATTCTTCTCATCATGCTTTTGCTGAAGCCTGGAAGCGCTCTGAGTATGTCCAGAGACACTCTTCTCCTCTCCCTTTGCACATAGTCTGAGAGCATTCTGAACAAACCCACAGGCAATCTTCTGTTCCTGCTTTGCCCAAAGCCTGGGAATGCTCTGCATATACTTAGACGGATTCTATGTTGTCTAGGTATATGTATCTCCAGAGGCATTCTTCTCTTCCTGCGTTGTCGAAAGCCTGAGAGCGGTCTGCATATGCCTAGAGGCATTTTATCCTTCCTACTTTCCTGAAAATTTGGGAACGCCTTGGTTGGCCAATGCTGTCCAGAAACCTGGGATGGTGGATGGAGGTGGTTTGCTCATCCCAGCCTTTCTTCTCAAGCCTGGAATGGGATCCTGGGAACTGTAACTTCTGTACAATTGAAGGTCCACAAAACCATGTACCTTTGACTTCTTTTTTTTTAAAATAGACTTTATTGAATTTTTATTACATTAAAAACATAAGAAATAAATCACTCAATAACAGCTATTTGTAGTGCTTATCATATGACAATAATTTGTACATTATTTATAGGTATTTATTTATGCGTAATAATATTCTTATTCTATCTCTTACTTATATTTAATAATTACCTATCCTTAATCTATCTCCCATCTATCCAGCTATACCAGTGGTAGCCAACCTGGTCCCTACCGCCCACTAGTGGGTGTTTCAGCTTTCATGGTGGGCGGTAGGGGTTTTGTCCCCTACTTTATAAATCACCATTACTGTGGAACCGGTGGGCGGTTAGAGAAAATTTTACTACTAACAGAGATACAAAAGTGGGTGGTAGGTGTAAAAAGGTTGACTACCCCTGAGCTATACCTTGTTCCCACACCTTATAAAATATTGAATTTTCTTTATCTTTTAAGCTCAGCGTTAATTTATCCATTTCAGCACAGTTCCAACATTGGGCAAAGGCAATCCTGGCAGCAGTCAATATGTGTAATAATCAGTATTTTGTGCTCTTTACATATTTTTTTTGAAGATCCCCAATAGGAAGAGTTCTGGTTCTAGGTCTAGTTGTTCATTGGTGATTTCTTGTAGCCAATTTTTGATTTTAAGCCAATATTTTCGAGCCTCTGGGCAAGACCACCACATATGATAATATGTTTCCTCTTTTTTTTTACATTTCCAACGTATAGGACTCATTTTAGGGTACATTTTCGCTAATCTCGAAGGGGGTAAGTGCCACCTATAGAACATTTTATATGTGTTTTCTTTGTATGCTGCTGATTTTGTTAATTTGTGATTTCTGTTCCATACAGTCTCCCAATCTGATAACTTTATGTTGTGACCAATATTTTGACCCCATGCGATCATGCATCCTTTCACTACTTCTTATTCTAATTCTACTTCCAGGAGATATTTGTAAATTTTGGTAATACTTCTTTTATCTGGGCCTAATAAAATTTTGTCTAATTGTTGTGGTTTCAGGTATATTCCCTTGTTCTTGGAGCTCTTGTATTGTTTTTAAATTTCCGTGAATATCCAATAAGTCTTTATACTTTAACATTTTGTTCAGGTCTAAATTATTTGGGTGGGTCATCACTTCCATGGTGGATAGCCAGTTTGGGATTTTTATATAATGTTTCTTTTTAACTTTGATCCAGTTGTTTATCAACGAATCTCTAATCAGATATCTGTGGAAATATTTTTGTTTGATGGGTCCTATATCCCCAAAAAAGGCATTCCATCCTCTCTGAAGGTCATGACCTTCTATAGCTAATATTCTTTTATTCTTTAAGTTAATCCAATTCAAGCTTATTACAGTTATTCTCCTTTATCGCCTTACAGTGTCCTGTCAGCCATATTCCCAAATATTTAATTTTTCTTGGTGTCCAAGCACTCTTTCTAATTCTGTTGTTTGTAAATCTGTTAAATTTTTTGCTAAAAGTTTCATTTTCTGTCTATTAATTTTCAGTCCTGCCACAGCTCCATATCTTTCTAATTCCTTAATTAATATTTGTCCTTTTTCTATTGGATCTTCAATTATAAAAAGCCATATCATCTGCAAATGCTTGCAGTTTATATTCTTCGTTTCTAGTTTTCAATCCTTTTATTTCAGAATTTTGCCTCACTCATTCTAATAGTACTTCTAATGATAATATGAAGAACAGTACCTCTGGCTTCTTTTGTGGGTGATAGGTGGTGGTAGGATTTTAAAATTTATTTATTAAAATGGGTTCTGTCTTGCCCTTTCCTACAACAACACTGAGAGGTAAACTAGGCTGCGAGAGTGCCCACGTCCCCAGTCTTAATGCACCATATTGCCTTTAGAGAACACTGTGAACAAGCAGCCGCAGAGTACTTAGATGGGAGACCACCAGCCAATCGCAAAATTGTACACTTGACAGGGAAGTGAGGTAGATCAGGCTATGAGAGTGTTCTCAGTCTCAATCCACCATATTGCTTTCATAGGGCACTGTTAAGAAGCACCTCCAAATAGAGTATTTGGATAGGAGACTTCCAGGCAATCCCAGAATTGTAGGCTTGACAAGGAAGTCTTCTTGAGCCCTTGGCAGGGTAACATCTATTATTTGCTATTTCCTAACAGTAGGCAGGGCCTCAACCTTGAGGTCTCCCATCTGTAAAATGGGTTGATACTATACAATGTAGGACATTTCTTTTTCAAGAAAGTGAGGATTATAGTAGGATTGTCACAGGATGGGAAGAGGGACGCTGCATGGTGCTCCTGCCCCTTTCCCAGGCTTGGTGGATCATGAGAATGCCACCTGGGTATTCATCTAGATTGTAATAATTTGTATGGAATTGCTCCATGCAAATGGCATGTTACTGAGATTGAAAGGAGAATGTACTCCTTTAAACAACAGTTTTATCTGTACTGGAAGGAAGATGATTTCTGACTGCTTTAAATTTGGTTTGTTTTTATTCTCCCAATGTTCCATAAATGACTTTTAGTTAATTGGCATAAATTATATGTATTAAATCTAATGAAAGTAACTGTAAAACAGTGAACATTAACGTATATTAACACCGTGTAGCATGAGAAAAATTAAGTACACCCATGTAAAGCTTGTATCTTTTTTAACATATGTAGACATATCAATAGTTTGTTTTCATTCAAGCAACATATAAAGGTGATGTAAATAACAAAACTATAAAAAAGGACTTTTCAGACATTTGTGCAACCAAAAAACTAAGATATCCCATTTTCTGTGTGGAGAAAGTAATTCCAACCTGGCTTGAATATCTGCTATTAGCTCCTTTGGCTGCATGCCCCTCCAGTGCCGCCGCAATCTCTGTCAGTCACACGCATGTAATCCTTGCCACCTCCCCAGTGCCTCTGAGATATCTGCCAGCCACATGCCACTCCCCCCAATGCCTCCAATCCCTGCCAGCCACATGCATGCAATACCGGTCACTCTCCCCTACATCTACAAGATACCTGCCAGCCGTCTGCCATACCCCCAGTGCTTCTGCAATCCCTGTTGCCCATCACCACCAATAGCACAGCTATTTGTCCCATGGGCTGAATCACCGGGGTACAAATGTATGATGGGCTGGGTGTGGAGGGCCAGGGGGGTACTGGCAGTGGAGAATTGCTGGCAGAGAATCAGCGGATAAGGAAAGTCTGTTGGGGGTTGGCTGTGGTGGCTGGCCAGGAGTGAATTAGGCACAGACAAGTGTCAGCGCCTAATCATCTCAGACCCCACTGAGAATTCCCTTCTTCTGGCTAGATGTACCTTCTTAGGGTACAAGTTCCAAATCTTTAAAAGTTTGGAGGACATGGAAAGAAACCAAATCATTATTTGAAACCCAAGGCACAACATAAAATTAAATGTGTGTTTCTGAGTATCCGTCATGTTAGTGTTTCAATGTGTTATAGAATTACAGCCGATAACCAGGCCCAAATCATGAATGTGTTTTTGTAATTTTTCTGAGCTGCTATGTGTTTTTTATATTTTGTTCTTTTTCTATATGCACTTATCATTTTTAATATTGTCCAGAATCATATACTTGAGATAGGCAGGCCATATAAATCTAATGAATAAATATACAAAGGATCATACCTATTAGGTAGACCATCAGAATGATAATCAGCCCAGTCCATCCCTGAAGTTTGTCCATTGAGCAAGCTGTTTCCTTGAATCTGAAAAATGACAGCCATATAAAACTAAATATTATAAATTATATTTTAGTAACCACTTGAACTGATACATTTTTTTTAAAAAAAGCAATGACCCCTCCAACATTCTGAACAAGAAAGTGGTGCATGTAAACAGAAAAACAATAAGCTTTAAAATATTCACAGAATTCACAATGGTATGAGAAACAGTGTCTCCACTAAATTATTGACAGTCAAGCAGAAACAAAGTTAATCAACTAAAATTAACAAGCTTCCTCAATCCACAAATAAGTTACCCAGACCTAACCCACATATCAAAGGATAAGGTCTGCAAACATAGAGTTAATTAAGTTAGGTCTCCCGGCAGAACTTGCATGTGCACAAGAATACATATTTATACACACACACACACACACACACACACACACACACACACACACGTCAAATGTCACACTGGAATTAGCATGCAGACACTTTCACACCCCAGACAAGCTCCCCTTATACAAATCTGTTGCTGTACCCCATTTCTCTGCAGCCTGCCCCTAACGACAAACTGTTTTGCTTTTAGGAAATTTTTCTTTCTTTCCTCACAGCTGTCTGTATCATTTTTATTTATTCTTGTACAGCCCCGCCTCAAGTTGGAACCCCAAATTATTTTTCTACAAGTTGCATGCCTGGTCCTCTGCAAGATCAGTCCAAATGCCACTGAGGTTCAATTCCCTCAGTGGCCCTCACAAAAGAAAAATATAAATAGGACAGAAATTCATTCACATTCTCACATGATAAAGAACAGTCTGTTCAGGAGGATCAACCTATAATATCTTTGATATCACCGAGAAACTAGAAAATCTGGGTTTTTCCAGAGGTTATATATGTTTAGCCTAGTTGATAATTAACATTATACAAGTCATTATAAAAATGACACGTTTTATTGTTAAAAAATAGATTGTTATTCAGGATCTGAGTTTTTTAAAGTCTTAAATTCCCCAAAAATATTTTAAAAGATTGCCATAACAGGACAAGAAGCTGACAACATAATCTATTATATCTGTTTATCAAGTCTCATTAGCAATATCAGAAATATTGGTCACCTAAATGCTGTTTAGGGTTGTAATTGTAAGTAACTATTACAACCTGAAAATGGCATTCATATTATTAGTGTTTTTGACAAACTCTGACAGAGGTGATTAATGAAACACTGATTATGGAGATTGGAAAATCTTTCAAGATCTGCAAAAACTACTTAGATAACAGTTGGCAACCAATAATTGTATACAGGTAAAATACAACTTGCAGATGAGAGATGAAGTATTCTGGTCCTACTCCATGTCTGTAATCCTATACAGTATTGTTTATAGAATTGCTATTTTCTTTGTCCCATTTCCAGCATATTAGAAAAATCTAATATTGGCTAGTAAAATAATCCTAGAACAATTACTCTAAATAATTTTGTTTATTGAATTAGGGGGTGAGTCAACCCTACTGAACGCCTAAAATATTTTCTTTGAACAAACATGCATAACATTGAAGCACAGGGGTCTCCAACCACGGCAACTTTAAGACTTGAGGACTTCAACTCCCAGAATTCAGAACTCAGCATGATTGCCTGAGGAATTCTGGGAGTTGAAGTCCACAAATCTTACATTTCCCAGTTATGAGGCCCCTGTAGCACGCAGATGGCTTGCAAAAAAAAAAAAAATCAATCTATGAATCAAATGAGACTTCTTTCTTTTTGTAATTTTGATTTTGTAATTTCTATGGCTAAACATATAATTGATAAGTGAAGATTCGCCGCCTGCCAGGAAATATATTTTGAGGCCCTTAAGTATATCAATACAAAGAATTACCTTTTTTAGCTGACGATCATGGTTTAGAAAAGTTTGACTGTCTCTGTAGAAAAAAGAACATGAAATTTGAAATCTTTTCTGTACAAATAGCTGCTCCAAAAGACACACAATCAGATATTCTGAACATCTCTCAGTCCCTCTTCATAGTTTAACAGGAAACTCATAATAAAATATTTCAGCTTCTGGTTCCTGATTGTGTCCTGTATGATTGCTGCAGTTACTTTTTATCTCATTAGATAAGGCCTGGATCTACAACCAATGTGTGTCACTTGGTTTTTAATAATTAACAAGTATTGCAAAAGCATGAGGTAAAATGCAGCAATGAAAATATTTTAATGAAATCTCTTAAGCAGTTAAAGCAACAGAGACACCTGCTGTCAAAACTATGTAATATTCTTCTCCTTTTAGTAAGTAGAAAACAGAAACAAATAGTCTAGCACTTTCTCAATTGCCATAAAATGTAGAGCATTTCTTTTATAGTATTTCTACATGAAAACATGCACCTACTGTTGAATTGTTTTCTACTATAGAGAATAGAAGAATTGTTGGAAGGAACAAAAATGAAGTAATTTTAGTGAAAACTAAACTAGCTTTCATTAGTTTTGCTTTCCACAATCTGAGAACCCTTCTATGTTATGTAAGCAACAATATAATATAGGTCTAAAATTGTATTTGTGCATCCAGGATCTGAGTTTCTAAAATCCAGATTCCACCAGGTGACAAATAAATGTTTCATTTTTCAATATTCTTTTTTGCATCTGGTGGCTCTCATTGTCATCAGGAGTTTTGCAGCATGAATTTAGTGTTGTGGTTTGCCGGCAACGATGCGGACGCCACAGGTATCGGACAATGAGGATGAAAGGGAACCTGTCAAGGAGTCTGGAGAGGACTTGGACAAGGGTTTTGCATCCGATGCAGGGATGGGGCCAGGATCATTTGAGAGTGGGGTGCTGCCTTCAGAGCTTTCGGAGTCTGGAAGCAGCAAAGCAGAGGACCCAGGGGAACCTGTTCCCAGTGCCCCTGTGCGCAGACCTCCTAGAAGGCAAGAGCAGCTGAAGCAGAAGGGGCGACTCAGGAGTAAGGCTGGGAGGTGACTGCCCCTCCCATAAGGGATAAAAGTCAGACCTCAATGAGGAAAAGCTTTGCAGGAAGCAAAGCAGTTCAGTAATTTCCGAGTCCTTCATGAAGCTCTGTACTCTGGTCGGTTTTTTTCTGGGGTTTGGGGTTGGTTTATGTTAGCCTTAGTTGGACTTCTGTTTTTTGGCAGCTTTCAACGGCACTGAAAAGTGTGCTCTTACCTGGAGGAACTGAGTATAATTAGTTTTGGCTGGAAATGCAAGTAAGTCCCAGCGTCGCATTAAAATAGGTTTTACTTTTAAATTCAATTTGTTTTATTAAGATTGATGAAGCTTGGGTCAGAACATTTGGGAACTGTAATATTTTAAACATTTGCAATTAAATTATTCTGGTTCAGTTTTTGGTTTTTTTTGCTTCAGGTTCCTAGGGTTACCCTACATTAATATATTCTTCTCAAGCCCCTATAGCTTTATGCCAGTTTCACTGTTTATGTCAGCAGCAAAGCCAAAAACTGGTAGATGCGTAGTCCTTGAGTTACGACCACAACTGAGCCCAAAATTTCTTGTGCTAAGCAAGACAGTTACATGGGTTTTGCTTTCTTTTTTTTGACCTTTCTTGCCACAGTGATTAAGTGAATCGCTCAGTTGTTAAGTTGGTAACATGATTGTTAAGGGAATCTGGTTTCTCCTTTGACTTTACTTGTCTGAAAGTCATAAAATGTAATCACATGACCCCAGGACACTGCAACAGTCAAAAATATAAGTCAGTTGCCAAGCGTCTTAATTTTGATTACATGACTAAAGGAATTCTGCAACAGTCATAAGTATGAAAAATGATCATAACTCACTTTTTCAGTGCCTTCGTAATTTTGAACAATCACTAAATGAACTGCTGTAAGTCAATGAACTACTTGTTGTCTTCAGATTTAATGCAGGACAATTTAATTAAAGCAATTGAAGGTTCTTCTATATTACATAAAGGTGAGAAAAACTATCACTAAGTTATCTCCCATCAGAAAGTTTTGACAAATAAACAGAACAAGTATGGAAGTTACTATAATTGAAGTAATATTCACTTAACTGTCTATGGGTATGGCGGTTGCCAGCAACACTATAAAAATATACTTAAAATTATGAGTGAGGCTGTCATATATATGGTCCAACCTACTATGTAGTAACTTAAGTGTGGTACCACAGTTGACTTGCTAGGAAATCTGCAAATATAACTGAATGTTTAAACAAAGGATTATCATGCAACAAGTTTTCTGAATCTTGTGATTTTTTTAAAATCTGCTCTACTTTAATTTGATAGTCTGAGTATCAGATCCTTTTTTTCCTTCCAAAATTACTACCTAAGCACACATTTTATTTGCCTCTTAATAAACAGACTGTTTTTCTTCCTACAGTCAAACTAAGATCTTTAATGGGAACTAGATAACTGTAATGAAGCCCCAATATTTCAGTGATTTATACAGGATTAATAGTGCAACATGCAGCTGAAATGCATGTTTGAATTAAGTGGATAATAGTACTCTACAGTCTTCATATAATGCAACTTTAATGATATTTAAATAATTTAATTCCTGCTTTAAAAATTATTGTAATGGTACAGCAGGATAGACATTTTATATAAACTAATAATGGCATTTTGAAATTAATGCATTATTTATTTTCTAAAATAAGCGAAGCATTGTATGTGTTGCTCATGGATCTATATCTAGATCCTATTTTGGAAACATTTTATGCTATTAATTGGCTGATCTTGAAAAACTAAGAGAGATGAACCTGGTTGGCATTTGGATGAGAAACCACCCAAAGTACAAGAGTTGTATGCAAGACAGTGAAGTTAAAAAATATTCCAGAAAACAATGGCTAGGCACTTCCATGCTGTTGTCAGGAAAACAATATAAAACATAACATCACTAGGAACTAAGTTTTATTCAAGGAAGATTTTTTTAACCATGCCCTTTGTGTGTGTATCTATGTGCAGATTTGAATAAAGAATCATATTTATTTAATATACAACTTGTGAATTGAATAAACAAATAATTAAAATAAAAGGATAAGGCTGCCCATACTTGGAAGGGAAAATGTGAGTAATTTAGACAACACTTTAATTAATGATTTTATTCTTCTGGAATGAATTACACTAGTTGTTAAGAAATATTAAGTTAATAAAGTGCTGGAAACTAAAGAATTAGAAGGAAAACAACTGTTTAATATTTGGACAACATCACACAACTTAAGTGAATATCTACTTCTTGTGGAGTTTTTTTTGCATGGGGGGAAGATTTTTTTGAAAAATTAATTTGGTTTTGGCATACATTTTGGCAAAGTATTCTTTGCATATATCATACATTGTGGGTTGTCCGAAGTCCTCATTTGTAGCTACATAAAAGAGAGAGCGAAAGAAACTTGTGGAGGGATGTCATTGCTTTTTATCTCTCTTATTTCTTACATGAAGCATCATCATCATATGACTGTGTTGAAATTTGGGGATAGTAGTTGTGGAGGTAATGCATAGCAGATTAATTCAGACTTTACGGTTCTTTTTTTTTTTAAATAAAGTTTTATTGAGTTTTAACAAAACAAATAAAACATCTTATTTGAGTACAGCATAGTTCCGGGTTATCACATTCCCATACAGACCCAATTTCATATGCATATTCATCTTATGTATTCAACTTCATATCTTATTACTCTTTTTCCAACTTCTCACTATTTCTACCTTTACTTCTATTAATTTTCTTTTATGGTTATCTCATTTTCTTCTTATTCAATTGTATTTCTTTTACCTAAATTTCTATATCTTTTTATTCATTATACTTATACTTTCGTCTGTCTTGTTTACAATTTCATATGTTCTCTTCCAACATTCTTAAAAAGTAAAATTCCCCCTATGATTGCCAATCGGAGTGCAACACCTTTAAGTCTTATTGTTATTATCATATGAAATCTCATTAAACATTAAATTTGTGCATTCTAAAACATTCAAATTTCTAATATCTATTTTATATCATGTAAATCTCATCATTCAGACTCTGCTTGGTACTTCCCCTTGAAAATGTAAAAAGAAAAATTCTAAAAACATATATATATGTGTGTGTGTGTGTGTGTGTGTGTGTGTGTGTGTGTGTGTGTATCTTTGGTTGTTCGGGTTTTCTCCCGTGTAAGATTTGAAGTATCTAGGCAACGTTTCGATGAAGTCTCATTCATCATCTTCAGGCTTCTGTCTTCAGCTCTGTGCTTCTCAGAGTGATGTGAGCTTGCAGCTGCTTCTTCCTTTTAACTGCTAGTGGGGGTGTGACTTGATTGGGTGGGGGCTTGGCTGTGTTCTGATTGGGTGTGTGTGTGTTCTCATTGGTAGGGGGTTTGTCTGTGTTATGATTGGTTGGGGGATTGGCCGTGTTCTGATTGGCTGGAGGCGTGTTAATGTTTATATATAAACATTAGTAAACAAAATAGTTATTCAAATTCATTCTAGTACTGGTATGAGCCTTGTAGATCTTTCACATTTCTTTTCAATATTTATCAATCTTTGAGAACAATTGAAATGTTTCCCTCCCTTTTTCATTATTACATTAATTGTTAATAAGCATACCATTGGATAGTCATACTGTTTTATCTTATAAATTATTTACTATTAATAAGAAAAATAATTATTCAAATTTATTCTAGTAACTGGTATAAATTTCTTTATAAATCTTTCACATTTCTTTTCAATATTGTTTCAATCTTTAGAAACAATTACAATGTTTCCCTCCCTTCTTTATTATTGCATTAATTATAAATAAACATACCATTACATAACAATACAGTTTTATCTCATAGATTATTTACTTATTTCATTTCTAACTCATTAGAGTGTTCTACTGTCACAACACTATCTTTTGTACCTTTGCAGAATCCTCACTTTTAACTTAATTTAGCCATTGTCTCTGTGTTTTCTAGCTGAGCAAATACCTTTGTATGTTTCCCCTTTTTCTTTATTTCCTGCTTTTGTCCTTCATAAATTCTTTCCCTTTCTATCTCCCCCCTCTTTTTTCTCATCCCTTTTTTATACCCTTCTCTCTCTAATTTTCCCTTCTGTAGTTTTCTTTTCTGCTTCTCCTTGCTGTTAATACTTCTTTTTTGGACTATTTTTCTTTTTGGCTCTCCTCTTTGATCTCAAACTTTTAACTCCTTTCCCCCTTTTCCCCTTTTTACCACACTTTGCATTATTTGGTCATTGAAAATGGCTTCTTCTTTGTCCCACCCTTCTTCTTGCTCTTGAAGCTTTTCCTTTTGCTTTTCATAGTTCAGGATCTCCATTTCAAAAAATTCAAATACTAAGCCAAAGGATCTTCCTCCCCTTTCTGCATCTTTTTTTCTGTTTTTTTAAGATTCATCTTCAATTCCTCCAGGAGTGATGCCATTTTTAAACACTTTTGAACAACCACCCGATTGACTTTAAGTAAAAACAGGAAAAAGGAAAAAAAAACAATGCCAAAAACTTTTTTTTTAATCACCAGATGATCCCAGACTGTTCCTTGTTTCTTTCCTTTCCTTTTCCTTTCCGTGGGTTACTGTATCTTTTAATAAGATTTCAGTTGCAATGTATCCTCGGGAGTCTTTTCAAAGTTTCACTGTTAATCCTCTTTATTTTTCCAGGTGGCACTCCATTTTTTCATTATTCCAAGTTCCACCCTTTTGCCTCCGCTCTTCTTTTCAGGGCTTTAAAATGACCCCCCAAAATCTTTATTCTCCTTTTGACACTCAGATTTCAGCTTAAAGTTGCCTATTAGTGTCAAAATAGATTAACATAAATTTCTTTCCATGCCATTTGTAATTGTCAATATAAAGGTTAAAAACCCTTTTTTTAACCTTTATATTGACAATTACAAATGGCATGGAAAGAAATTTGTTAATCTATTTTGACACTAATAGGCAACTTTAAGCTGAAATCTGAGTGTCAAAAGGAGAAGATTTTTTTTAACCTCCTTTTCTCTCTCCTTTGCCGCTTAGCAATCTTCTTTCAGAAGTATCCCTCTAAGTACTTTTAGATTCAGGGTACCTTGCTTAGATATTCTCTGTTGTTTAGCCCAGTCTGTCCTGTTTTCCTCTTTGTCTTCCTCCTGCACAATCTTATCCAGTCGGGTTCTTCTTTGAGGTGGCTATTTCTGACCACCACTGCAACCGCCTTCAGGAAAGGGAGTTTAGATCAGCCAAGGAGGAGAAATGTGGCTCCCCGCCACAAGGCTAGCAATCTCCCCCCTCTTCACCACCTCTATGGGGTGGCTTTAGCCCCGAATCAAAAAAATCAGGGTACTCCAGCGATGAGCACAGATCAAAACCATGCACGATCGTGGATTTTGGTCTGTCGCTGAAGAAATCCAAACCGCAAGTCCCAGACTTTACAGTTCTTAAAGGTTTTTTTTTTTTTGCTAGACAATGTCTGCTGTTGCTATGTTATAAAGCTCTACTGAACCATGAAGCCATATCAAAAAGACAAACCTTTGTTTTGTCCCAGACATGTAAGGACCTACAGTACATTCAATTTGTCACATTCTCTTTCAAATTTTGCTGTGGGGTTGATGTAAAATGCTGAAGAAGTTGATGTAAGGTGCTAATGCAAATGAGGACATTGGGAAAAGATGACATGGCCTTCCCATTCACAGAAAAGTAGTGTAAAATAATCAAGGGGAGAGATGAGCCAATAGAATATTGAAGAAAATAAGATCCTGTGCATCAGCTGGTCAGGGTACCTTGGTGCTTTCAGTTTTCCTCAACATCCTTCTTTTACCTGGTCAACTCTCTGTGAGATTGATAAAATATTAAAGAATTCTACAATGGATGATATGACAAGCTTAAATACAAGAGAAACACTTTCCCTTTTCCTTTCCTTAAGTGGTAATAGCTTGTCAAATTTTTCATGTTTAACCCACCTAACCAATTCTAAGCCAGATTAGAACACAAAACAAGATCTTATTTTGTTTGTTTTACAAATCATCTGTCAACATTATAGTACTGTAAATAGCAAGTCTTGTCTGTTTTTTCTTCATGTAATAGGATGGTGTTGGCAAACATGTACTATACCTAACATCCACAGGATTAGGGAGGAATAGGTTAACAGCTTGCCAAACTTAAAGGAGTACTACTTGAATCTTATGGTTAATCATATCAAGTTGAGTAAAGTATAATAATTTTAAGGTATCTTGGAGAAAAACTTAGTGAAGATGGAAATCTTTTACACAAAGTTTAATAGAGATAATTCTGTTAAAATCAACTTAGGTATCTTGAAGTAAAATCTGTGAGAGATATTTCTTGACACCTTGCAGCTGATTTTAGCAGAGATATTCTGAGTTAAACAGTGTTGGTAGGGATTTCTGGAAAATTTGGGATCCACATCTTTCTAAAATATCCTAATCATGACATCAATGCAGGGTGGGACAGCTAATAGAAGAAACTCAGAAAAATGTTCCTGGGTACTGAGTTAATTGCTAGATCTCAGTCTCAGTACAAAGTGAGTTGGGTGAGAGAGAGAAAAGTGTGCTGACACACTCCTTATTGAGGTCTTATGATTTAAGTGTTAATACCTGTATAGAACTGTTTGCTTCCAAAGGATATGAGGAAACTGTACTCATAGTCAGTGGAAGGTTTATTTTTCAACATTGTTTTTTTTTCTTGAAAGAACAAGAGATCTCAATGTAGTGAACATCTGCTATCCAAACCCTCTGATTTGACAAACAGATAAAAGGTTAGCTATGTTAATTTTGAAGGAAGATAGTTTCAAAAATAAATATAGCCACATCATATGAAAAAGCTACACATTTTTATTATAAAGCACATATTTATTGGTTTATTTATTGGTAAGTTCTACAGAAGTATATTATAATAACACAAAAAGCAGAACTTGACAAATATGTGACAACAGTGCTTTTATGAAATCTTGGTTATAATTTTTGAGCACAATTTCTTGGCCATTGTTAAGCCAAAATTCTGAAATACTTGGTGATTCCATGCAAAATACTAATTTTCATTTTCTGTATCGCCTTATACAACTTCAGCATCTGTTTGTTTTCTGCTAAAATGTTGATAATGTCTACATTTGCTGATCCCCTTGAATTAACAATACCTGACATTTTTCTTCAAAAGCTTCAGTGAAAAAAACCTTTAAGTTACCTTTCTACTGGAAAATTTCAAAATGCTTAAAAGAGAAAACTTTTCTGTGTAAAGAGCAATTGTGCTATTTAAATAAATATAGAACACAGTTTATAATCTTTATAGTAAGTGAACCTATGTAATATGCAGAAATGTTACAAAACTATAGACATTTAAGCAGGTTTGCAATCCAAATCAACTCAATGGGACTGATATCTAAACAGACCCTAACAGAACCATAATGTAAAGTGAGTTATAGTATGCTTCTAATCAAGTTTGTCAGTCATTAGTCCCATACACTAATTGTAAAGGTTTTTGATCATTTGAACATTTTTCATCCATATATCTTTCTAAAGCATTCCAATAAATAAGAATCTGACTAGGAGTACTAAAATGGCTTGTAACAATTTTCATGTAGTGGCAAGGAGAAAAAATAACTTTTTCTGGAAAAAAGACAGGTTCTGAATGAAGTTTTTGAGGTTGGATTTTAAGTTTTGCAACACACATACCTATAAAAACATCTTCCAACTTAAGAATAGTGATGTGTTTTGAAATTATATAAACTTGACTAGCAACATCAGAGGAGAGAACATAACCAGTCCCGGAACAAAAGGGAGGGTAAAAATATTCTGGATATTCCTCTTCACTTATATACCATTTTATGTCCGGATTCCTTATTGGCTTTTCATTAATTTTTATAGAACCTGTATATAACTGGGTAGTCCTCTTTTGTTTCTGAAGAAGTTCTATCAGATAATAGACATTCACAAACATATCAGAATCAGTTTTCATTACAAACGTAGCTTGTGGACAGAATTTATGAATCCATTCAAAGCCCATTAAAGTCTTTAATGTTAAATTATTGTATGAATCGATAAAATTCTTTTGGATTATATCTTTATAATGTAAGCTTTCCATAGTCACATTAAATGGTTTATATGGCCAGAAATGATTTCCCAAGAGAAAAAAAGTTACAATTAGTTTGTCAGATAATACTCTTTTCTTTCCCCATGTTTTACGAATTATCATCCGGGCCTTTCTCTCGCCAAGTTCTGATGATACCAATATTACTAGGAATGGAGGATTCCTCTGGCAATTTATATCAGGCAATTCCAAAAAACTTTCCTTCGTAATAAATGTGACAACACAATTCAAGAGGATGATTGTGATCAAACAAGCCAGGATCAACAAAAGAAGATAAATAAGAAACGGTCTCTTGAAAGAAATCTGAAAAAGAAGAAAATTAATGTATACAACATATACATACATATAGTGTGTTGTTAATTAAATAAAACCATCTTAATTGCCACTCTTCAAAACCATTTTTATGGTGGTGATGAAATGGTCAATAAAATATAAAGTTAAACAGTAAAAATATGGAGGGTAGATACAGATTGATTAAAAAATTCTATTGCAACATGGAAATTTGAGATCCAAACAAAGCAATATATTAACAGGATTATGAGAATATAAATATCTTTGCTGGTAAAAAAAATAACAAAATATGGTGCTAGAATCACATTATTAAGGAAGTATCAGAGAACAAGATAGGTGCGGGGATAGGTGACAGAGAAAGCCCATTCTTAAGTGTGTGTGTATGTATCAGAGGTGGTGTTCAGCAGGTTCTGACCAGTTCTGGAGAACTGGTAGCGGAAATTTTGAGTAGTCCAGAGAATCGGCAAATACCACCTCTGACTGGAGATTTTACAGTATCCTTCCCCAGCCACGTCCACCAAGCCACACCCACAGAACCGGTAGTAAAAAAATTTGAATCCCACCACTGTTATGTATGTATGTAAGAGTATGTATGTATGGTATTCAGCTTTGTTCGGGTATTTTCCCACGTCATTATAGTTGTACTTTTAAAGTTGTAGCAACGTGTCGCCAGAATCTCATCTGCCATCATCAGGCTTGTGTATTGGGTTCATCTGTGTGTCAGGCTTTCACAGCCATTTCTATTTTAAATTTAAATTTGAACTATACACCCTGACTAAAGTACTGACAACCAACGGCTTCCACAAAAGCAAAATCACAGGCCTGATCCCCATAAACACACTGAGACATGATAGAGACCTAGAAGATGAACAGACCTATGGAACAGCTGTCCTGCCCTACAGAAGAGGTACTACCGACAAAATCAGTAAGCTACTACACAGGCATCACATCAAGACTGCCTTCAAAACAGACAGAAACATAGCAGCCATCCTAAGAAACCCCAAATATAAAATTGACCTGGAAAACCAAGGCATATATGAAGTCCCCTGCACATCATGCCCTGCCACATACATCGGACAGACCAATAGAAGAATAAGTACCCACCTGGATGAACACAAAAGTGCAGTAAAAAAGCTGGAACACACTTCCTCACTAGTCCAACACATGAAAGCCATAGCATCGACTTCAATGGCACCAAAAACCTAGCCACTATAGAAAACCCCAGCTACAGAATTATCAGAGAAGCCTGATTTTCCAGTCTGCAGCGCTTCGGAGCAGGCAGGAATCCGCGACTGTACGCGGTTTCTGCCTGTGTTCACTGCCTGAGTGCCCCGAACCATCCGGCTTCGGGGCTAAGCCACCTCTGTAGAAGGTGGCGAAGACAGGGGGGCTTTGGCAGGTTCGAGAGATATCGCACCTCTCTTCCCTAGCTGGCTAAACCCCCTTTTCCAAAGGCAGCTGAGCGGCGGTCAGCAATGGCCGCCACATAGAAGAGCTCAGCCGGAAAAAGAAAGTGCAGGAGGAGCTGTGAAGAAATGAAAGTGATCTTTGCTGACCGGGACAAAGTAAAAGTGAAAGTACCCTGGAACTTAAAACTTACTAAAGATACATCGTTTCCAGACTGTGCTAAGCGGCGAATGGAAGCTAAAGGTAAAACTGTTTTTCTTTTCACTCTCCTTCCAAACGTGACAGCGATAGAACTCTATGAGAAATCGGAAAACCCGCATTGGAGGTATGCTAAATGCTAAAGGCTAAATGCTAATGCAAAAGGGATATGGATTTCTGAATATTTAAAGAAAAACCTTTTTTGCTGTAAGTGGGAAGGGAGAGGAAAAAAAACGGAGTAGAATTTGAAAACAAGGAGACTGCCTAGAATTTTAAAGAGCTATTGAACATTAATAAGACATCAAAAAGATATATCTTAATTGGAACTTCGTGATTTAACAGCAACCCCAGAAAGAGAAATGGAAGAAAGAAAAAAGTGCTAAAAGAAATAGCTTATTTGGATTGTTTGGTAACTTTGGAACCCTTGGGAATTATTCTTGATTAAAAGCACTTGGGTGGTTGTTTTGGAAAAAAAATTTCTCTTTACAATGGCATCGTTTGTGGATGACTTAAAAATTGAATATCAAAAATATAAAAAAGAAGAACAAGAAGGGAAAGATACCTTGGGCACTCTTTTTCAATTTCTAGAAATGGCGGTACGTACTTATGAAAAATTGACTGTGCAGAAGGACGATTGGGATAAAGAAGAAGCCATCTTTGATGAACAAGTGATTCTATTTGGGGAGGAGGAGAAAGAGGAAAAGAAAAAGGGGACTTTAAGACTTGAAAAAACAACCAAAAAAGAGAAAAATGAGTTGAAAGGTGGATACAAGGTTAGAAAACAACAGAAAGGGGGAAAGCAGAAGAAGAAAAGGGAGGTGGAGAGACAAAGGGGTAAAAAGGGTAAGGAGAAGAATAAGCAGGAGAGAAAGGAAGGGATGAGAAGCCTCAATGGTGGGAAGCAAGATTTAAAGAAACAAAATTCATTTAGAGATAATGGGTAAATTTAATTGAAAAAGGGATTCTGTAAGGTACATAAGATTGTGTTTCTATATGTGTATTTACAATAAAATGCTTAAGATATAAATGAGTATTAAAATGTGTGATTAATTTTTTAATGGCATTGATAGTAGTCCTAGCTACATTATATACCTATAAATTTATTCCTTTGTTGTTGTTTTTTCTTATAAAATACATTGTGTAATTTTAGAATGTACTAAACAGAATCCCAATACAAATTATGTGTTATATTAAGTATTATTAAGTTAGGGAAAAGAGTTAAAGGCGTCATACTCCAATCAGTGTACTGGAGAAGTTTTGTTCAAAGAGAAAAGATGAATGGATAGTTGGAAATAGAACAGACAAAGAATAATAAATATTATGATTTGAACTGAGATGAGATAAATAAAATAAAACTAAGAAAGTTAAAAGAGGGAAGAAGCTATATAGAAAATTGAAAATGGTAATAAGATATGCAATGGTATATAAAATGAATATGATTTTTGAATTTGTGTCTGTACAAAGAGTTTTAACCCGGGATCAAGCAACTTTCAGAAAGGATGTTTTATGTTTTTATGTTTTGTTTGTTTGTGTATTGTCCTTGAAAAGCAATAAAAATTTTATTAGCAAGAAATATAATTTGAATAATAGAATGAAAGGGAGAAATAAAGAGAAGCTGGGATAAGATATGAAGTTGAACAAATAATGTAAATATATATATTAAATTGTGTTTGTATGGAAATGTGATAATTTGGAAGTATTCTGTTTCTAAATAAGATGTTATATTGTTTTTTTCAGAAAAGATCCTTTATGTTATTATATTTTATGCTTTGTTTGTTTGTGTATTGTTTTGTAAAAACTAATAAAATTTATTTTTTTAAAAAAAGAATTATCAGAGAAGCCATAGAGATTGAAAAAAGTCCTAAAAGCATGAATAGAAGAGATGACTCCACCAGACTGTCAATTATCTGGAAACTTGCACTCACAAACAAAAAATCTCCACACCACAAGCCAGGCAAACACCTGGGCACAGACCCCCCCATATCTCCAGCTCAAACACACCCCAACCAGCCACCCAGATGAAACCTAGCTTCCTAATAAATGATAGCTGGCCATTCACCTGAAGCCAAGCCACACAAAAAGCCCCCAATACAGGAAACACAACGTTGCCAGCCAATCAAGACAAAAAAAATATGCTATAAAACAGACAGAAGATATTAGAAACACCAATCAAGCAGAACACAGCAAACTCCAAGACCAATAAACACAGACCAAGACTCCCAACCAATCAGGATGAAGACAAAAACATTCTGGCACAGCAGTAGGCTAGCACCAAATTTAAAACAGAAACAGCTGTGAAAGCCTGACACACAGATGAACCCAATACACAAGCCTGATGATGGCAGATGAGATTCTGCCGAAACGTCGCTACAACTTTAAAAGCACAACTATAATGACGTGGGAAAATACCCGAACAAAGCTGAATACCATATGTATAAATACCCACAAAAGCTTAAGAAAACAAATATGTATGTATGTGTGTGTGTGTGTGTGTGTATGTATGTATGTATGTATGTATGTATGTATATGGATGGATGGATGGATGGATGGATGGATGGATGGATAGATAGATAGATAGATAGATAGATAGAGAGATAGAGAGATAGATGATAGATAGATAGATAGATAGATAGATTGATAGATTGATAGATTGATAGATAGATATAACAACAGGATTGAAAATGTAGTTTACAACCAGTAATCAAATTTACAACCATTAGAGCATCCCCAAGGTCATATGATCCACATTTGGGCACTTGACAACCAACACGTATTTATAATGGTAGCAGCATTCCAGGATAACATGATCACCATTTGCAATTTCCCTGGTCAGCTTCTGACAAGCAATGGCTGAAGCCAGATTCACTTAACGACTATGTGATTCGTTTAACAACTGCAATGATTTGCTTAGCAACTAAAAAAAATATAAATTCAGGAGTGGCTCACTTAAACAACCGTGCTTAGCAACAGAAGTCAAGGACTACTGTCATTATTAGCTGGCCTCCAAGTGCAATTTGAGGAGCTGGTTGTTTTTTTTAAAGCTTTATATGGCTTTAAAAATATCTTCTGCCTTTCATATAAGATCAATCAGAATAGACTCATTCCAGGTCCTTCTCTTAGATGCTGCCATCTACAGGGACAGAACAAAACCTTTTTTTTATCATTGTTGTAATAACTTACCCCCAAAATCAGACTGGTTTCCACCATATTAGGTTTTAGGAGATTTGTTGAAACCTTGCTTTTAAAGAAAGCTCTAAAAGATATTCTATGATAATACTTTTGTTTCAGTGGCCTTAGTTTCCTTCTTATTAAAGTTTATTGCTTTTATTTTATATCACAATTTGTTATCTTATTATACCATATTTGTGTTTTAACATTTTATTGTAAGAAGAAAATATAAGCCACTCTTGAGTTTTGCTAGATTCGATATATATATATATATATATATTAAATAAATCAATATATTCAGTAAGTTTTATTGAGCTTAAAGAGCTACTTATCCCAATAATGGGAACTATGTTCAAAGTTGATTCCTTCAAGTTTAGAGTAAGTGAAATGAAATCAAGGGGCTTTTAAGCTGCATCTCTATTTAAATGTAGGTACTCTACAACATAATTTTTCATATCTAACCAGGGAAGAAAATGTAATTACAAGAATCCCTTATATGTATAGAATGTCACCCTTCCCACCCTGAAACTGTCTGCATATTTAAAACTTGCACCTTAAATGTAAACATGATTTGTCCTTCTTCCTCAATGAATAGCTTTAAAACTGCACTGAAAAAAACTTAAGGTTTGGTTTTAGTAGTTTTAAGTGATTGGAAGATACTATTGGCTTTAAAATGAAGCCAAGTAGCCACCAAAGGAAAAAAAAAAACAGAAAGGACTACACAGGTAGTCTTCAAATTATGACCATAATTTAGCCGAAAATTTCTGTTGTTAAGTGAGACATTTGTTAAGTGAGTTTTGCCCCATTTTGCAATCTTTCTTGCCACAGTTGTTTAGTGAATCACTGCAGCTGATAGGTTAGTAAGCCAGTTGTTAAGTGAATCTGGCTTCCCCATTGACTTTGTTAAAAGGTCACAAATGGTCGTAAGTATGAACCAGTTGCTAATCATCTGAATTTTGATCATGTGATCATGGGAATGCTACAAAGGTTGTAACTGTGAAAAATGTTCATGTCACTTTTTTCAGTGTCATTGCAACTTTGAAGGTCACTAAATGAACTGTTGTAAGTCGAACATTTAAAACAAAACAGAATATTTGTATAGTTTTACCATATCTTTTATAGATGTTGGCCACAATTGCATTTCTCCTCCTGTGATTCTCTACAGAGAAATTCTGAGTAAAATTTTCCAAGGAGATTAGCTCCATAAACCTTTCCCTTCAGGCCTAGTTACAGTAGGCCTCACCTCTGCAACCCACCAAGCCCTTCACTTCTACCCCGGCCCACCCTTGCTTTTCAAAATCTGTCCCTACACTTTAATGTTTGGTTCATTGCCAGACAGTGAATGACCCACTTTCTTTGTAGCCGCTTGAAGTCTCTTCAGAACAGGGGAAACCATCTTTCTTCTCTCCCAGGAAGAGAAGAGCCTCCTGAGGGGAAATCTGGGCCTGGCAGCCTAAAGGAGCAGGTAGAAACTTGTGTCAGCACAAAACAATTTCCTCAGACTCAAGACATACACACACACACACACACATATATACGAATTAGAAGAATCAGAAGAAGAAGAAAAGTGTCAAATATGGTGAATGGACAAGGATTCTTATTAGATGGCAAAGAAAAAGAAATCTTTATCATTATCTCAGTTTTCATCCATAGATATGTTTAAAATATGGCAAACCTAACAGGCTTTCCACAGCGCCTAATTTCATACAAAATATTTGGGACTTACAAGAGTGTTGAATATTTACACACACACACACACACACACCTAAAAATAAATGCTGCAGGTTTCAGAGGTACTTACTTTCCAGAAACTGGGATCAGGCTTGGAAGAGGGTCAGGAAAAGTTAAGTGAGCCGTGACTGGGTGTTCAAAGCTCTGCCCTTTTTTTTTTTTCAAGGATCACATGCAGCACATGTAAAAAAGAGACTGGGTTTCCATCACAAAGAAACTGCCACCATCTTAACTTTTCTGACCCTCCCCCATTCCACTTGCCCATGGGGCCCGCGAGCATAGGGGCCCCATACTTATCTGTGTATGCTAACCCTTCAATGCACTTTGTATTGTATAAATACAGAAACATATTTATTACATTTTATTGCATTTTTATTAATATTAACATGATTAATAGAAATTAACACTGATTTTTTTGCCCCGTAGATGATGAGATGAGCCCGCACATTATTTTGTGCGGACTCATCATTCTGTTCAGTCCAATGAGTTCATATCTAATGAACCTAATGACATGATTATTGTTGTAGTTTGAAGGAAAGGAGAGGCTAGACCAGGGCATGCGGTTAACAATGTTTATTAAAGGAACGGTGGTTGTCGCGTCTGCCAGCCAACGGGCAGACTAGCGTGCGAACAACGGCTGGCTTGGCTTGACAGCCGGCTTTATATAGCCGGCTGTCAAACGGCGCCAGCCAATAGGAACAGTTGGTGATCCTGCTTAAAGAGCGGACCCGGTTGGAACCCCAACCGGTTCCCAAGACATAACACCCCTTCCCCCTAGATGGGAACACATATAGTCTTTGAGATACGCCGGTGGTCTGTGTTGGCGACCAGAGCGACGTAACTCAGGAGAGTCATTGGGCGAAGACAAGTTCGCGGACCCCTGGTCAGGGTACGTAGGGGGGCGAACAGGGCTCGGTGCAGGAACTGGAGCCAGGGAAAAGTCTCTGCCTTCGCTGGGGATAAACGGTGGCGCTCCCGGCTGGCAGTCCCGGTCTACTGCCTGCTCCCTCTGCTCCGTTGGAGAAGGTTGGTCACTCTGGGGATCCTCAGCTGGACCTTGGTGTGGAGCCCGCGGCTCATCTGGTGGGGACGGGTCTGGGCCGGTCAGGCTGCTCCGTCGTCTCCGCAGCTGGTCCAGGTGCCTTCGCCACACACGACCGTCTTCAAGTTGGATCCGATAAGATCTTGGACCCGTGACAGCCACGACCTTCCAGGCCACCCACAGTGGGTCCCCCGCGTAGTTCCTAGCAAACACTAGGTCCTGAACTGCGAAATTCCTGGCCAGACTGTCAGACCCCAAAGGGGTGTCTGGACAGTAGTGGGGGTGCAGCCTATCTAAGGTAGTCCTCAGGCGTCTCCCCATCAGCAGCTCAGCCGGGATTTGTTCGTAACTGTGCACGGTGTGGTATGCTGGCTTAGGAGGAAATGAGACAGTTTAGAATGCCAATCCACTTGGCCGAACCTGGCTAACGCCTCCTTGGCTGATCTGACTGCCCGTTCAGCCAACCCGTTGCTGGCGGGGTGGAAAGGGGCCGTGAAGACGTGTCTGATGCCCAGATTGGTGACATACCTGCTAAACTCGTTCGAGGTGAACTGGGGGCCATTATCGGAGACCAGTGTGTCAGGGAGTCCGTGAGTTACGAAAAGGCGAGTCAGGGCTTTAACAACTGCCTGGGTGGTGGTCGTGGGAAGTAAGGCCACATCTATCCATTTTGAATATGCATCCACGACCACCAAGAAGGTCTTGCCGTGCATTGGCCCGGCCAGGTTGATGTGAAGCCGTGACCACGGGGCATTGGCACTTTCCCACTTTGTGGGTGTGGCGGTTGGCGGGGCTGCCCTAGATTCCTGACAGGGTCGACACGAGCTTACCCACTCGGCGATCTGATCGTCCATCCCGGGCCACCAGACGTAACTTCGAGCCAACGCCTTCATCCGCACGATTCCTGGATGGCCCTCGTGCAGCATCTTCAGGACGGGTATGCGAAGGGTGGTTGGTATGACCACTCTGGTACCCCACAATAGGCATCCCTGCAACTTAGAGAGCTCTAGCTGGCGAGTTTTAAATGGGGCGAAATCAACTGAATAGTTAGTTTCTGGCCACCCCTTCCCTACCCAGTCCAGAACCTGGGCGATTGTTCTGTCCTTCTTGGAATGTGACGCGATGTCGTCTGCAGTCACCGGCAGCTTGAGTTCGTTTACATCAAAAATGGCATGCACAGGAGCTGGGTCCTCGACTTGGGCTGGCAAGGGGCAGCGGCTGAGGGCATCAGCGTGGTTTAGATTTTTACCGGGACGATATACCAGTTTGTACGAGTAAGCCGCCAGGAATAAGGTCCACCTGGTCATTCTGGGCGACAATATCTGTGGGGTTTGCTTTTCCCCTGATAATAATCCTAAAAGCGGCTTGTGATCAGTAATAAGTTCGAATTGGTGCCCGAATAGAAATTTGTGGAATTTTTTGACTGCTGCTACTGCAGCCAAGGCCTCCTTATCAACCTGGCTGTAATTACGCTCAGTCGCTGAGAGGGTTCTTGAAAAGAAGGCAATTGGTGCCTCGGAGCCATTGGGGAGCCTGTGACTTAAGACAGCTCCTATCCCAAAAGGGGATGCGTCTGCGGCTAGGACCAATGGAAGGCGTTGGTCAAATTGTATTAAGACAGCCTCAGAGGTGAGTAGAGATTTGACTGCCACAAATGCTTGGTTTTCTTTGGGTCCCCAGTGCCATGGTGTGTTTTTGTCTAAGAGTCTGTGCAATGGCTCAGCAACTGATGCCTTGTGTGGGAGAAATGAAGCGTAGAAGTTCAATAACCCCAGGAAGGCTTGTAACTCGGTTTTGTTGGTAGGCGTGGGTGCCTCGTGGATGGCCTTGACTTTCGATTCCACCGGGTGGATGCCTGAGGCGTCTAGCCTGTATCCTAGAAAGTCCACCTGTTTAGTGGCGATGGTACACTTCTCCCGTTTTAGTTTGAGGCCATGCTGCCTGAACTTCTCTAATACTGCCCTGACTCTCTGGATGAGTTGGGGTCTGTCCCTGGCTGAGACTAAGATGTCATCGAAATATGGCACTACGCCGGGGAGACCTTGGAGGATTCGCTCCATCAGTGATTGGAAAATACCTGGGGCTACACTTACGCCAAACTGGAGACGCTTACATCTGAATGCCCCTCTGTGTGTAACTATGGTCTGTAAGTCAGCTGTTTGGTTATCCACGGGGAACTGTTGGTATGCCTGTGACATGTCCAGTTTGGCGAAAATGGTGCCAGGTTCGAATGTGTGTAACAGGTGCTGAATGACTGGGACTGGATATGCGCTAACCTGTAGATAACGGTTGATTGACGTCTTGTAGTCAGCACAAATTCTTAGATTACCGTCTTTTTTTAGCGGGGTGACTATGGGGGTCTCCCACTTAGCGAAATCTGTGGGTTCTATCACCCCTTGTTTTAGTAGTTTGTCTAGTTCGCGTCCAATTTGGGGCGGATGGCGAAAAGGTACTCTACGTGGTTTTAAGCGAACGGGGACTGCCTGTGGGTCTACTGAGAAGGAGATGGGAGTGCCCTTATAGCAGCCTAACTCACTACTAAAAACGTCAGAGTAGTCTGTAAATAAGGAGTCAACATCAGAAGTTGAGACAGCATGGACTCCTTTTATACTAAGGCCGAGAGAGGGGAACCAATCCAACCCCAAAAGACTAGGGAGGGCACCATTAACAACCACTAAAGGCAAATGGCCTTTAAAGGTTTGGAGATTCACGAGAAACTTGCCTTTCCCGAGGACGGGGATGTTCTTTCCTTGGTAGTCTTTCAAGGTGAGATGGCACTTTTGAAGCTGGTTCTTTGTCAGTCTGGGCTGGATCTTCTTAAGCGTGTCCCAAGATATGATTGAGAGCGCTGACCCCGTGTCTACCTCCATGCGGCAGGGATTACCTTCTAGTAAGACAGAAAGTGTAATTTTATTGGGGGTGTAAAGTGTGTGGTTGGCTTGGTAGCAAGTATGGCAGTTTTCTACTTGCCTTCGGGGAACAGGAGAGGAAGGAGATCTTTGTGGAGAGGTGCGCGCTGCCTGGCAGACTCTTGCGAGGTGACCTTTCTTGTGGCAGTTGTGGCAGGTGGCGTTTCTGAACCTGCATGATGCCCGGGAATGGGATCCTCCACAGGTCAGGCATAAAAGAGTTTGTTTTGGGCCACTGTTGTTTCTTGGCCTCGCTCCTACCTGCGGCTGTCTCATCGGTTTGAGGCGATGCACATCGGAGTATTCTGCAGGGTCATCCTCACTTACCGCTTCTTCAGAGTGAACGGAGGACGTGCTGGGCCTGGGAGCGGTGCCCTGGATCTCAGCTGCGGACTGTGCTGCAAGTTCGGCAGCTAAGGCTTCTTCAACTGCCTGGGGGAGGTTTAGGTCTCTTCTAGCCAGCAATCGCCTCTGGAGTTTTAGATCCCTCACCCCACAGACGAGTTGGTCGAGCAGCATGTCGTCCAAATAGTTCTTGAACTCACATTGTAGAGCTGCTGTCCTCAGGGCTGCCATATATTGATTTATGGATTCCCCCTCGGCTTGCTTCCTCATCCTAAAGGCGAAGCGCCTAGCAATCTGAGACGGTTTTGGTGAGTAGTGGTTGGATAGCGTTTCCACCAACTCTGCCCATGGGACATTCCCGATTTCTCGTGGTGCCAGGAGTGCTGTGGCGGTGTCGTAGACTACAGCCCCACAGTAGCTGAGGAAGTAGGATTTCTTCCTCTGCTCCGAAGCTTCAGCCAGTCCAATGGCATCGATAAAGTGGTTGAAGCGATTCTTATACGAATCCCACTTTTCCTCATCAGGTTTGAAAGGGGGGAATACTGAATTGACATTCATTTTGGACCCCTCAGTCTCTTGGTAGACTGGTCTGCCTCACTGGGTGCTCGTGGTCTTGGATTGATGCTGCCTGAGAGCGTTGGCGGCTGTGGCTACAGTGCCTAGTCTCACTCTGTGACTTCGTCTTTCCTGAGGCGCTTGAATTTTCGCGCTCTTTTGCGAGCGTTAGGCGGCTGTGGCTGCGGTGCTGTACTGACAGCGCTTTAAAATTCGAGCCCTTTTTATTATTATATAGCCAGCTGTCAAACGGCGCCAGCCAATAGGAACCGTTGGTGATCCTGCTTAAAGAGCGGACCCGGTTGGAACCCCAACCGGTTCCCAAGACATAACAATTATTGGTTATATTTATACATGTTTAATTTTATCGACCATTTACATTTTTATTCCTGTGAATAGTGTCGTAGGGGCTCAGTACACTGCTTTGCCCAGGGCCCATAATGCTTTTAAGATGGCCCTGTTGTAGCCCCAACATTGTTACCTAGAAACTGAGGCATCCTGAGGTTGGCATGGAGCTGATAAGAGCCTGATAAGAATCATCTTCACCCACCTGAAAATAAGAAGGTCCAAGTAATTCAGCAAAACAAAAACTATTTATTAAGGGAGATCAAGTTTTTATATAGAGTCACTCAGAAACAAATGATATGTTCATTTGGTATGTGTGATGTGTCAGAAAGTAACAAACCAAATAATAAAATACATTAATTAGACATGAAAAAAGACAAAATTAGGTTTTCTGTCTATGGACTTTAAAACTTCATGGTATTCTTCCCTTCAAATAATTTCCAAATCTGATGTTTCTGAATATCACATTATCAGTGATATTCAACAATGGTAATTGAAATGGGAATTTCTATCTCTAAGGGCTGCTGTTGTAAAGGACAATGTCACTTGACTGCATTGTTTAGCAACAGCAATCTCAAAACTCCTCATTGCCATTATTAACTGAGAATTGCAGGTCATTAAGCAACAAGTCAGTGGGGAAACCAACAGGAAGTTGCAAGTCCCAGATGGTTTGCAAACAGACCTGTAGACATTAGTGGCTGCTGCCATGGTGCATGAGTGTGTGATTGGCCAGTGCTGTGGTTCGCCAGCAGCAGGTGCAGACGGCTGAGGTCTTGGAGAGCGAGGACTCAGATGAGGGGCCTGCATGTGATAGAGGGATGGGGCCAGGACCACCAGGAACACTGCCTTCAGAGATTGTGGAGGCTGGCAGCAGTAATGAAGAGGTCCCCAAGGAGCCTGTGCCCAGTGCATGTGCCCGCTGGGCTACTTGAAGGAAAGAGCAGCTGCAGCAGCACAGGCGACTCGGGAGTAAGGCTGCAAGGTAATGGCCCTTCCCTTAAGAGTTAAAAGCCAGCTGAGAAAACAGAGTTCTTTGCAGGAAGCAAATAAGTTTTTGCACTCAGGCCTTGTGGACATTCGGAATATCTTGGTTGGTGTTTGGAGACATTTTGTGTTTGAAATATTTCTTAGTAACTTTATCTAGTGTTCTTGGCAGCCTCGCACAACCTTGGCAAGGCTCGTTCTTATCAGAGACAGTTTGAAACAGCCTTTTAACTGTGAAGGAATGGAATTTGTAAAGAATCGTTAAATGGTTTTGCTGTTACCCGTTTCATGTTTGTTTCCTTGGAACAAGGTTTGGGCCAGAACAGCTAGTCAGGTATAGGTTGAGTGAAGCAGGGCTGAAAGATCATGCACAAGTGGCCAGTGAGGCATGGCATGGCTAGGGGTGGCTCCTGCCAGGTGGGGGAGGATATGCAAGCGGTGTAAACATTGAAAGGCTGCTGCTCGGTGGGGAGGGTGCAGGAATGTCCATTGCAACCCTTGCAGCTTTGATTCTATACATAGAAATATTCTGTGGAGGAAATTGGCCAATTTAAATATGGAACCCAGCTTCTTATTTTTGGTTAATGCTCTCACTCAAACATCAGTCTGAAAGAGCGTCCATTTTCTGAGGAAGGCTAGGAGATGAAACACAAGAAAAGATGTCGGGATGTAGCAGAAAGAGGGAATGGCCTTGAAGGGTAGGGAGAAGAACTGTTATTCTTTCTCATCAAGAACTTTAATGTATGAATTATAAAGATGTCATTTCGGTCATTTATATCCCACTGAAAAAAATATATTTTTTCTTGAAACACACTAAAATGGAGATTTTGTAGTAAAGCATAATTCCTTTTTTTTTAATTGAACAAATCTGGAAAATTAAATTAAATTGGGGTAACTGCTGTTATTCTTTGCCCTAGGAATCACATTTAGAACCCAGGTACATCATTAGAGGTTTTATTTTCAAGAATTTTATAGTGAGGCTGTGAATGATGAAAAATACATAGGTTGGATATGGGAAAAAAATGCAAAATGCAAATATGCAACTAAATGCTCAAGGAAAATATAAGCAGCTCAAAACAATACAATGCAATATCCAAGAATAGAAAAATCATTTTATTTAACATAATACTTTACAACTACATTTTCTATGTTTACATGTACGTTTCTTATAAACAATGTAATATAAGCTTCTGATATGAATATTTGGAAATGATATTTTATGTGTATAAAATATCCTTTCTACTCAAATTGTTTGTTAGTTTACTTTAGATGTCCAAAATATGCACGGCTAGTCAAAAGTAAGTGATACAGTTACTTATTTTTGAACTCTCTTTTTCATGAATTCTTATAAATATGCCTGCAACTATACATGGTCAAGAATAGGATTAAACCTTTAAAAATATATAGCTTCTTAAAATATTGATTACACTTTCCCCCAAAATAGAGACTTTGGATTTTAATTCATGTAAATAAGCATTGACTCTGAATGGCACCAGCTTTGCTGAACATTTCAGGTTAAATCAGCTTGAAAGCCAATGTTGAAACATGTTAATATAGCAACCACTTACATGTTTGAGAATGTTAAGGACAGATATTTTCCTAATTCACATAAACTTCCTTCTTTGTTCGTAATTGGACTTGCCTATTTTAAAAAATATTTTGTATATTGGGTTTTTCGCAAATATCTGCACATCTAATTCTATCCAAGGGCCAACTTGGAAGTAAGTTTGGTGGAAATTACAAGAATTTAATTTTCAGCCGTTTTGTTTTGTTTTAATAAAATAAATGTTACACAACTAATTGGATGAAAATTGAAAATATATTCAAAATTTGCTAGTTAAAAATGCAATTATTTAGCATCTTATTGGAGTCAACAGAATCATTTGTGCAACGATTGAAGAACTTTACATCTAAATTCTAAACGCACTGTTTCAAATGACGGGGACATTTTAAAAAAAATTACTCTTCTTTGCTTTTGCACCTATTTCTATATATTTTCATTTATATATTCAAAAGTTTCATATAACCATCCAATGAATTCTGGATGACTTATAATAACAACAGCAATAGTAGATTAGATTAGATTAACAGAGTTGGAAGGGATCTTGTAGGCCATCTAGTCCAACCCCCATCCACCCAAACAGGAGACCCTACACCATTTCTGACAAATGGCAGTCCAATCTCTTATTGAAAGCCTCCAGCAATGAAGCTCCCACAACTTCCAAAAGCAAGCTGTTCCATTTGTTGATTGTTCTCACTGTCAGAAAATTTCTCCTTATTTCTAGGTTGAATCTCTCCTTGATCAGTTTCCATCCATTATTCCTTATCTGGCCTTCAGGTGCCTTGGAAAATAGCTTGACCCCTTCCTCTCTGTGGCAGCCCATCAAATATTGGAACACTGCTATCATGTCTCCCCTGGTCCTTCTCTTCATTAGACTAGCCATGCCCAGTTCTTGTAGCCATTCTTCATGTGTTTTAGTCTCCAGTCCCCTAATCGTCCTGGTTGCTCTTCTCTGCATTTTTTTAGAGTCTCAACATTTTTTTTATAGTGTGGTGACCAAAATCAGATGTAGTATTCTAGGTGTGATCTTACTAAGGCTTTATAGGGTGGTATTAGTACCTCATTTGATCTTGATTGTATCCCTCTGTTAATGCAAATTTTGGCTGCCACCACACCCTGCTGGCTCATATAGTAATAAAAACTATATTACCTCCAATATTGGAACCATTTTTCCCATCCTCCAGAGAAGTCTGATATGTGACAGGTGGAGAAAGGCCGGCTGCAGGAAAAAGAAGTATCTCCTCCTTCCTGGTTCTGCTTAATAGAAACTTTAATCACTGGAAAACCTTGGATTTCACCCTTGACTTAGAATGATTATCCAGTAAATGTTCAAATATTATTTATATCAAATAAATACAGATAGTCCTCAACTTATGACCACAACTGAGCCCTAAATTTCCATTGCTGAGACATTTGTTAAGTGAATTTTGCCCCATTTCACAACTTTGCTTGTGAGAAGGTCGCAAAAGACGACATGACCCCAGGACACCGCAACTGTCATAAATATGAGTCAGTTGCCAAGCGCCTGAATTTTGATCACATGACTATGGGGATGCTGCAATGGTTGTGTGAAAAAGGTCATAAGTCACTTTCTCAGTACTGCTGAAATTGGAACGGTCACTAAATAAACTGTTGTAAGTCGAGGACTACCTGTATAAAATAACAACAAATGCAGTTAACATACAATAGTAAATGGGAACTTTACACAATCCTGGATTTGTGTTAATACATCAGCCTTACCAGGTAGACTAAACAGGAAACATGACCAGATCAACTAATTCTACTTTATTGTTAGATTTGTGATTGGTCTGTAAAATAATGTAGCCCAAACCCTTTTAGCTAAATCAATGTTTCCCAACTTTAAAATGGTGGGCTTCAGTTCCCAGAAATCCCCAGCCAGCATAGCCATTGCTAAGCATTCTAGAAATTAAAATCTAAACATTCTACCTGTGCAGAGACTGGGAAACATAAGGCTAAATAACTATGAAATATCTAAGAAAAAAAATGAGCATTTCAGATGTTTGTCTGTTGCTGGCCTAGTTGAAGATAATTTTGATGCATTTCTTCACCAAAATCTGCCCTAACTTTAGGAGGATTTCAGCCATCAGGGCATTTTTCATCCATGGATCTCTCCAGTGCATTCCAAAAGATCATCAGCTCATGAGGTTTCACAAAATGGCTGGCCACAATTTTCCTAAAGCGACAAGGTGAAAATTCAAGCCTTTCAGGGAAGAAAGTTTGCTTGGAATGGAGGTTTTCCAGTTTGATATCAAGTTCAGCAAGGCACAAGCCTATGAATACATCCTCCAGCTTAATAAAAGGAATATTGTCAGAAATTCTATACACCAGACTAGCAACATCTGTTGAGAAAACATAGCTAGTCCCTGAACAAAAAGGAGGGTATATGTTTCTTGGGTATTCAAGTTTACTCACATACCATTTACTGGATATTTTCCGTATTGGATGCTCATTTTGTTTCAAAAAGCCAGTGAAGAATCTGGTATTCTGGATTTTTTTTTGAAGGAGTTCAGTCAGATAGTAGGTATTTACAAACACATCTGAGTCTACTTTCATTACAAAGCTAGACTCTGAGCAGAATTTGTGAATCCATTCAATGCCCATCATAGTTTTTAATGTTAAATTATAATAGGTATCTATAAAATTCTTCTGGATGATGTCTCCATATTTCAAACTCTCGTTAATCACAGCAACCTGTTCTTCAGGATTCAAAGTAGTTCCCAAAAGAAAATGGGTTACAATAAATTTATTTGCTATTAATTTTTTTTTGCCCCAGGTCTCACGGATTATTACACGAACTTTTAAATCAGTAGGAGAGGAAGTTACTAGAATGACCAGAAATGGAGGGTTCTGGCTACAGTCTGAATGAGGTACCAACAAAAAATGTCCACTGCCTTGTTTTAAAAACATGTCCTCAGTTTTGGTCCTACAGAAGTTGCATACTCCAACTGAAGTCCACTTGATCAAAAAACACAACCCAGCAAAGACTAGTATGGTTGTCCAAAAAGGTATTTGTCTGAGTCTTTTGGAAGCCATCTAGGGAAAAAAGAAATAAGGGCTACATGGAAAAGATGAATTCCTTGCATTGATATAAAAGAAAGATGAGCAAAGCTGATGCTGAGCTACAATTCTGTATATAATCAGACAGTAACCAACATCGTAGGATGTTGAGAACTATATGCTTAGGAACATTTGGACACTCAGGTTCTCATCCCTGCATTAGGTATTTCAATTAATACAAATGTGTATCCTTTTTATCTGAACCAAGTGTTTTCCCTGCAGATTTGGTGTAGAACAAATTGAGGACTGATTTTGGCAAATAAGGAGCAATAAGCAAGGGATTTACACAAAAGCAAATTGGAGGAAAACCCTATGAAGAAAAAAGTGCTGCATAAGCAAAAGAAATAAAAAATGCTGCATTATGTAAAACCCCAGTACCTTTCAGACAAAGTACTTCCTCCGGAATTCTTACTTCTTCAACATGCCTATGGAAAAATAATAAAAGTTCTCAAACACAAGAAGCAGATACGTTGTTTGAATATGCAGACCTTGAATATCAATTTTATTTTTTTTAATTCTATTTCTCATCAATATGGCCAAGAGAAAAATTAAAAGGTATCACCTCAGAGATACAGCTTATAGTTTTTAGTCGCACAGTAATTTTAGAATATTACCATTTCATATATCCAGCACTCGTATATCTGGCAGATCCAAAAGCATCCTGGCTATTAGAAAATAAAGCTATACATTGGCAGTGGCTTTCTTTTCAGTGTTGAGTATAAGTCTTGTCAAAATGTATACACCTAAGGATGAGTAAAAGAAAAGGTCGTCCTCAATATTGTAAACTAGATGTAAAATTCTAACTACATTTACAGGGCTTTTGTTTGTTTCTTATAATTTTTGCCATAGTCTCCAAAAGTTCTAGTATTTTTTACCATAAACCTAAATATAGAGAGAACAAGGATTCATATTAAAAACATACGGGCTGCAAACTCCACCTGCATTTTATAGAATACCCTTCTTCTGTGCCAATGGAAGAGGAAAGGTTCTGTGTTTCCTAAAGCAGACTAAAGCTCCACCAGGAGGGAATTCCAAAGAATGAAAAACTTCAACTCCAAGGACCTGCCAAATGACAGTTTGCAGAAATGAGACCTGGGGATATGAGGGTTGGCTGAAAAGCAATGCCTCCAATGTTATAAATTACCAACAAATGGCAAATGGCAATTACCAACAAATGTCACTTAAATTGGGTTAAATCTTTCTCTACCTTGTTCTCTTTTACTATAACACAGGCAGCCCTTTAGTTTAATTATAGTTCAGTCTTACTGCGTGCTCTGGCCTGTAACCTGTCAGAGTCTGCAGCACATCCGACCAGCACACAAGTAAATAATTCTGCAGGATGCATCTACGTAAGTAACTTCTTTTATATACAATACCACACAGCAGAAGCCAGGAACAAAATCAAGAAGCAATATTCACAGAAGCAAGTCATTACAAGAGTAGAGAGATACAGAAGCAAAGATTTACAGAGGCAAAGATCCAAGGACAAACCAACTCTTTTATACAGTTCGGCAAGTCTATGCCACACCCAGACTCCAAACTGTTTCTTATGGCCCCATAGAAACAAATACTATGTTTCAGTTTCCACACAGTCCCCATTGGCTGACCTGTTACCATGTCTATTCAAACATTCCCCATGCAACTTTTGGCTGCCACCGCACCCTGCTGGCTCATGTAGTAATAAAAACATTATCAGACTTGAAACCAAAAAGCTGATAGCTCAACCCACATTCTCCTTATATCCAATAATACAGTCCCCAGGTTTCAACCTCATCCTACCCCAATCCTTAGCGGAAGAATGGATCATTCTTCTCTTCTTATCTCCCAACAGCTCCTTTGGTTACCTTCCACTATTGGAACCCTTTTTCCCATCCTCCAGAGAAGTCTGATATGTGACAGGTGGAGAAAGGCCGGCTGCAGGAAAAAGAAATATCTTCTCCTTCCTGATTCTGCTTAATAGAAACTTTCATCACTGGAAAACCTTGACTTTCACCCTTGACTTAGAATGATTATCCAGTAAATGTTCAAATATTATTTATATCAAATAAATACAGATAGTCCTCAACTTATGACCACAACTGAGCCCCAAATTTCCATTGCTGAGACATTTGTTAAGTGAATTTTGCCCCATTTCACAACCTTTCTTGCCATAGTTGTTACATGAATCACTCCAGTTCTTAAGTTAATGACACGGTTATTAAGTGACTCTGGCTTTCCCAATGACTTTGCTTGCGAGAAGGTCGCAAAAGACGATTACATGACCCCAGGACACTGCAACTGTCGTAAATATGAGTCAGTTGCCAAGCGCCTGAATTTTGATCACATGACTATGGGGATGCTGCAATGGTTGTGTGAAAAAGGTCATAAGTCACTTTTTCAGTGCTGCTGAAATTGGAACGGTCACTAAATAAACTGTTGTAAGTCGAGGACTTCCTGTATAAAATAACAACAAATGCAGTTAACATACAGCAGTACATGGGAACTTTACACTATCCTGGATTTGTGTTAATACGTCAGCCTTACCAGGTAGACTAAACAGGAAACACAACCAGATCAACTAATTCTACTTTATTGTTAGATTACACTAACAGAATCTGGAAAATACAGTTGTCCTTCCACATGCTTTACCCCATAGAAATTAGGGAGGGTCTCTTCCGAGCCTCTTACCCCATCTTACCGCTGCAGATTACAATGTCTCTTATCTAACCATTCTCTTAGGCAGCATCTCTTTGCCCTTTCTCCCAGGACCTTTCCCACAAAAAGTCATTAGTAACAGGGGTGGAAAATGTTGATAAAAACAACAAAATGTTGATAAATTCAAAAGGATAATGTTATTAGAGGAAATGAGATTTTCAATTTGCAACCTTAAAGGAAAATATTATGCAATTTATTTAGGGAGTAAACCAATTAAATATAAGACTTGCTTCTTAACCAACAAACAGAGGATTGGTGTGTAAAATAATGTAGTCCAAACCCTTTTAGCTAAATCAATGTTTCCCAACTTTAAAATGGTGGGCTTCAGTTCCCAGAAATCCCCAGCCAGCAAAGCCATTGCTAAGCATTCTAGAAATTAAAATCTAAACATTCTACCTGTGCAGAGACTGGGAAACATAAGGCTAAATAACTATGAAATATCTAAGAAAAAAAAATGAGCATTTCAGATGTTTGTCTGTTGCTGGCCTAGTTGAAGATAATTTTGATGCATTTCTTCACCAAAATCTGCCCCAACTTTAGGAGGATTTCAGCCATCAGGGCATTTTTCATCCATGGATCTCTCCAGTGCATTCCAAAAGATCATCAGCTCATGAGGTTTCACAAAATGGCTGGCCACAATTTTCCTAAAGCGACAAGGTGAAAATTCAAGCCTTTCAGGGAAGAAAGTTTGCTTGGAATGGAGGTTTTCCAGTTTGATATCAAGTTCAGCAAGGCACAAGCCTATGAATACATCCTCCAGCTTAATAAAAGGAATATTGTCAGAAATTCTATACACCAGACTAGCAACATCTGTTGAGAAAACATAGCTAGTCCCTGAACAAAAAGGAGGGTATATGTTTCTTGGGTATTCAAGTTTACTCACATACCATTTACTGGATATTTTCCGTATTGGATGCTCATTTTGTTTCAAAAAGCCAGTGAAGAATCTGGTATTCTGGATTTTTTTTTGAAGGAGTTCAGTCAGATAGTAGGTATTTACAAACACATCTGAGTCTGCTTTCATTACAAAGCTAGACTCTGAGCAGAATTTGTGAATCCATTCAATGCCCATCATAGTTTTTAATGTTAAATTATAATAGGTATCTATAAAATTCTTCTGGATGATGTCTCCATATTTCAAACTCTCGTTAATCACAGCAACCTGTTCTTCAAGATTCAAGGTAGTTCCCAAAAGAAAATGGGTTACAATAAATTTATTTGCTATTAATTTTTTTTTGCCCCAGGTCTCACGGATTATTACACGAACTTTTAAATCAGTAGGAGAGGAAGTTACTAGAATGACCAGAAATGGAGGGTTCTGGCTACAGTCTGAATGAGGTACCAACAAAAAATGTCCACTGCCTTGTTTTAAAAACATGTCCTCAGTTTTGGTCCTACAGAAGTTGCATACTCCAACTGAAGTCCACTTGATCAAAAAACACAACCCAGCAAAGACTAGTATGGTTGTCCAAAAAAGTATTTGTCTGAGTCTTTTGGAAGCCATCTAGGGAAAAAAGAAATAAGGGCTACATGGAAAAGATGAATTCCTTGCATTGATATAAAAGAAAGATGAGCACAGCGGAACTTCCGGTTGCAAGGCTTCGGCGGCGGCAGGAATCCGTGATTCTGCGGGTCCCTGCTGCCCTCGCTGCTGAACTACCCCCGATCCAATTGGATTTGGGGGTTGCCGCTACCCCGGAGAGGTAGTTGAAGGATAGAGGAGACCCGGGCAGGGGTCTGGGGACATCGCAACCCCTTTCCCCAGCTGGCTAGACTCCTTTTTCCTGAGGCGGTGGAGCGGCTGTCAGTAATGGCAGCCACAAAGAGATCTTCACCCGGACAAGATTTGTGCAGGAGGAAGAATTAGAAAGAGCAAGTTTTTTGGCTGAGCTGGGACATTAAGATACATTTAAATACCCTGGAAATCTGAGTCTTTGATTGATACATTTGTTTCCAAAAGAGGCTATCAAAGTGGCGGATCAAAGTGCTGAAGGGAAAATTCACTCCCCTTCCTTACGGAGATAGCAAACGTACATTGAAAAACCTGCTTCTTTACAGAAGGTAAAAATAAGCTCTTTGTTATAAGTGGGAAGGGAGAGGACTAAAAAATCTTTAAGAATTTGTTGGAGGAGACGCCTTGAAGATTACAAGACCAGAAATTAACTGTAATAAGGCTTTAAAATATATTTTGGGACTTTGCTCCAGGAGGAGAAAGTGCAAAGAGAAGAGGAAATATTTTGTGTCTGTTTGGATTGCTTGATAACTTTGGAATGCTTGGAAATTACTTTAAGATTAAAAACATTTGGGTTGTTCTTAAAAGAAGAAGAAGAAGAAGAAAAAGCTTTATAATGGCACTATCTGTGGATGAATTAAACATGGAATATGAAAAATTAAAGGAAGGAGAACAAGAAGGCAAGGATTCTTTGGGAGCTGTCTTCCACTTTTTAGAAATGGCGATTTCTACTTATCAGCAACTACATGGGGAAGAAGGAGAAGGAGAAGGAGGAGGAGAAGGAGAAGGAGAGGAAGAAGCCATCTTTAATGGACAAAAAAGTTCAACTAAGAAAGAAAATAGGAAGAGGGGAAGGAAAATTTAGAATTTAAGATTTAACAAAACAACCAAGAAAGAGAAAAATAAGGTGAAAAAAAGGTACAATGTTAGAAAGCAACAAAAAAGAGAAATACAACAGAGAGGGGAAGTTAAAAAGACGGAGGTTAGGAGAGTGGGGGCAAAAAGGCCAGACAGGAGAAGAAAGGGAGGGGAAAAGGGAAAAAAAGTCACAAAGGCTTGAAACAAGATGCCAAAAAGCAGATCTTTTTCAGAGATAAAGGGTAAAGCATAATTAAAGAAAGATTCTGCAAGAGTACATAAGATAGTATTGTAGTATTTGCATTTGAAATAGTGTATTGGGATATTATAAGATTTAATAAAATATTAAAATGTTTAATAATGATAGATTTCAATATTCAATAAAATATTAAAGAGAATGTGTAAAATGATTAACGTTTAGTTACAGTTTAATTTGTTATTGTCTTAATGTTATTATAAATTTACTATTTCATTTTCTTATTTTAAAATAATGTATTAAGCAGAATTAGAATTAGAATGGAAATTATATATTTAACTATATTATAAATTTATTATTCTTTTATTTTAAAATGCAACATGTAGAATGTACTAAGCAGAATCAGAATGGAAATTATGTATTATTTTAAGTGTAAATTTAGGGGAAAGATAGAAAGGCGTCACACTTTAAAAGTGATTACAGGGGAAATTTTCTGTTAAAGAGAAGAGATAAATAGATAATTGGAAAAGAACGGACAAAAGATACAAGTATAATGATTTTAAAATAAGATGAAATGAACAAAATATAATTAAGAGAGTGAAAAGAAGGGAGAAGTTATATAGAAAATATAGAATGGTAAATAAGATAAGAATGGTATATAAGGTGAGCATGAATTTGATTTAGGTCTGTAAAAAAAGATGTAACCTGGGGCTAAGCCACTTTCCAAAAAGAAGTTTTATGTTTTGTGTTTTGGTTAGCTATGTTTGATTGAGAATTAATAAAACCTTGGAGGAATAAAACTAAAGGGAGAAACAATGAGAAATTTGGAAAAGATATGTACAAATGATAATTTGGAATTATGTTGTATAAAAGAATGTCTTATTTGTTTTGTCAAAATCTACAAGTAGCCTTCAGAAAGGAGGTTTTATGTTTCTATGTCTTGTTTTATGTTTTGTATTTTGTGTGTTTATGTTTGATTGAGAATTAATAAAACCTTGATAGAAAGAAATATAATTGAATAAAAGTGAAGGGAGAAACAATGAGAAACTTGGAAAAGATATATATCTGTTTAAATGGAAATGTGATAATTTGGAACTATGCTGTACAAAATAATGCTTTATTTGCTTTGTTAAAACCTATAAGCAGCTTTTAGAAAGGAGGTTTTATGTTTCTATGTCTTATGTTTTGTTTGTCAGAAGTTTTATGTTTTATGTTTTGTATTTTGTGTGTTTATATTTGATTGAGAATTAATAAAACCTGGATAGAAAGAAATATAATTGAATAAAAGTGAAGGGAGAAATAATGAGAAATTTGGAAAAGATATATATGTGCTTAAATGGAAATGTGATAATGTGGAACTATGCTGTATAAAATAATGTTTTATTTGCCTTGTTAAAACCTATAAGTAACTTTTAGAAAGGAGGTTTTATGATTTTATGTCTTATGTTTTGTTTGTCTTTAAAAAATTAATAAAATTTGTGTTTTTTTTTAAAAAGAAAGAAAGATGAGGAAAGTTGATGCTGAGCTACAATTCTGTATATAATCAGACAGTAACCAACATCGTAGGATGTTGAGAACTATATGCTTAGGAACATTTGGACACTCAGGTTCTCATCCCTGCATTAGGTCTTTCAATTAATACAAATGTGTATCCTTTTTATCTGAACCAAGTGTTTTCCCTGCAGATTTGGTGTAGAACAAATTGAGGACTGATTTTGGCAAATAAGGAGCAATAAGCAAGGGATTTACACAAAAGCAAATTGGAGGAAAACCCTATGAAGAAAAAAGTGCTGCATAAGCAAAAGAAATAAAAAATGCTGCATTATGTAAAACCCCAGTACCTTTCAGACAAAGTACTTCCTCCGGAATTCTTACTTCTTCAACATGCCTATGGAAAAATAATAAAAGTTCTCAAACACAAGAAGCAGATACGTTGTTTGAATATGCAGACCTTGAATATCAATTTTATTTTTTTTAATTCTATTTCTCATCAATATGGCCAAGAGAAAAATTAAAAGGTATCACTTCAGAGATATAGCTTATAGTTTTTAGTCACACAGTAATTTTAGAATATTACCATTTCATATATCCAGCACTCGTATATCTGGCAGATCCAAAAGCATCCTGGCTATTAGAAAATAAAGCTATACATTGGCAGTGGCTTTCTTTTCAGTGTTGAGTATAAGTCTTGTCAAAATGTATACACCTAAGGATGAGTAAAAGAAAAGGTCGTCCTCAATATTGTAAACTAGATGTAAAATTCTAACTACATTTACAGGGCTTTTGTTTGTTTCTTATAATTTTTGCCATAGTCTCCAAAAGTTCTAGTATTTTTTACCATAAACCTAAATATAGAGAGAACAAGGATTCATATTAAAAACATACGGGCTGCAAACTCCACCTGCATTTTATAAAATACCCTTCTTCTGTGCCAATGGAAGAGGAAAGGTTCTGTGTTTCCTAAAGCAGACTAAAGCTCCACCAGGAGGGAATTCCAAAGAATGAAAAACTTCAACTCCAAGGACCTGCCAAATGACAGTTTGCAGAAATGAGACCTGGGGATATGAGGGTTGGGTGAAAAGCAATGCCTCCAATGTTATAAATTACCAACAAATGGCAAATGGCAATTACCAACAAATGTCACTTAAATTGGGTTAAATCTTTCTCTGCCTTGTTCTCTTTTACTATAACACAGGCAGCCCTTTAGTTTAATTATAGTTCAGTGTTACTGCGTGCTCTGGCCTGTAACCTGTCAGAGTCTGCAGCACACCCGACCAGCACACAAGTAAATAATTCTGCAGGATGCATCTACGTAAGTAACTTCTTTTATATACAATACCACACAGCAGAAGCCAGGAACAAAATCAAGAACACAGAAGCAATATTCACAGAAGCAAGTCATTACAGAGTAGAGAGATACAGAAACAAAGATTTACAGAGGCAAAGATCCAAGGACAAACCAACTCTTTTATACAGTTCGGCAAGTCTATGCCACACCCAGACTCCAAACTGTTTCTTATGGCCCCATAGAAACAAATACTATGTTTCAGTTTCCAAACAGTCCCCATTGGCTGACCTGTTACCATGTCTATTCAAATGTTCCCCATTGGGTGACTTGTTATCATGTCTATTCCAGCTCATAATTATTTATATACTAACTCTCTCCCCACCAGCTGAATTTTGCGATGCACTCTGGGACCTTTTGCGAGGAGACTTGCGCGTGGGCAAGTCACTCTGGTGCCGTGAGGCGTGTGCATGTATGAGTCTTTTCTCAAAAAATGTAGTGATCCTGGCAAGGAAGGAAGACAGTCCCTTATATGGAACCATGCTGAGATGGGAAATGGGTGACTGGGTAAGGGAGTAGTGTTCTATAGGAGAGGCTGATTGTATTGTAGCTAATGTGTGCTGGATTGAAGGAGAGCTCTGTGGCTGGTCCACCTAGCAGCTAGATTTTATTGCTGTTGGTGTAAGGCATCCAGAAAGTATCCATGATATCAATCACTCCGGGACGTTATCTCTCCAATTGATTTATTAGAAACAGATCTAGCATGAAAAATTTTTCGCGCGTTACACCTAATTCACGTTCTCTCCTCCCTTCTCTCCTCCCACTTCTATACTTCATAAATCACGAGAACCAATTAACTGCAACTGGAAATTCTTAATACGACATACAGAATAACCTTGAACGTTTCAACTCCTCTAACTCTCTCAAAAAATGTGGCAGCTGAATTTCAAGGCTGACAGGTGTCGCCCCTTGAAAACTCATCCTCCTAAAAGAAAATTTAAAAAACACATACAGGGGTTAATACATTGTCCTTAACCCCTTCCCTCCATGAGGACCCTTCAATTTGTGGGGAAAATCCTCATGGAATTGGTTAACCAATTGATCAGCATGAACATCCTACTTCTTTACCCAATTAGCATCTGAGAGAGGGTCCTTTCCATAAAACCAAATATTGCAATCGGCCACGGTGTAATCTAGAATCGAAAATTTTTTGAATCTCATAAGTGTTTAGGGGGAGCGATTGGCAGCGGTCTTATCATCGATGTAGTAGCTGGTTTTAGTAAACTACAATGGAACACCGGATGAATTTTCTCCAATAGTCGAGGAAGACTTAATTGGACAGTGACTGGATTGATTATCTTTGAAATTGGGAATGGACCTAAGAATTTTGGACCCAGTTTCTTACTGGGCAGTTTCAACCTAAGATACCTGGTTGACAAATATACTCTGTCCCCTATTTTAAAAGACAGTTGAAGGGATCTATGTTTATCCGCCTGCTTTTTATAATTTTTTGCAGCTTTGGTCAAAGCTTTTTTTTTGTTGTTGAATGTTTTATTTGGGTTTTCACAAAAACAAAATACAAATAAAACATCTTTTTTGAAAATAGCACGGTCCCAGGTTATCACTTCTTCATACAGACACCAAACTCAATTTCATGCTCATTTTTATATTCTATTCCATATCTTATTACCGCTTTATATTTTCTACATAGTTTTTCCCCTCTTTTAATTTTCTCAACTTTATTTTAATTATCTCATTTCAATCAAATCATTATATTTATACTTTTGTCTGTCCTGTTTCAATTTCATATTATCTTTTCTTATCAAACAAATTTTTCCCTGTAGTTATCAATTGGACTATGACACCTTTATATCTTTTAATTTTATCCATTCAAACTCTTTTTTAAGCTTCAGTGTATACCTTTAAGATTATAGCATCCAATATAATACATAACTTCCAATTGAATTCTGCTTGGTACATTCTTAAAATACACACTATATTCTTAAAAAGAAAAATTTTTTTATATATATATGTGTGTGTGTGTGTGTGTGTGTGTGTGTGTGTGTAAATAAAGCACACATTCCATTCCAATTCAATTCTATCATTAATATTCATTAAAATCTTAACATCTTTAACATTTCTTTTCAATTAAATATCATACTTCCTTGGGAACACTTATAAACTTTCCATAGTTAATTCTTTTTTTCCCATATTTCTCACTTATATTTTTATAAATCATTACTAATAATAAAAAATGTTCCCATTTAATTCTCTCAATCATTTTAATTCATTTATTTATTACCAAACATTCAACTACATTACAGTAAATATTTTATCCATCATTTTAATCATATTTTCTAAAATTATATCTGTTTATAATATAACAATGCTATCTTATGTAGCTTTGCAGAATCCCTTTTGCAATTAAAGTTTCACCCATTATCTCTAAACAAGCTTATGGTTACAATCCGTATATCTTTTCCCTGTTTCTCCATTTCTTGTTTCTGTCTTCTTTTCCTTGCCTTCTTCCCCCTCCCCTTTTTACCCCCTCATCTCTCTACTTCTAACTCTCTCATCTGTAATCTCCTCTTCTGTTGCTTTCTAATATTATACTTATCTTTCAAATTCTTCTTCTTCTTTTTGGTTGTTTTTTCTAGTCTTAAACCTTTCACTCTCTTTCCCCCCTTTTCTTTTTTCCCCCCACTTAAAATTATTTGATCATTAAAGCTGGCTTCTTCTTTGTCCCAGTCTTCTTGTACTGCAAGTGTTTCTTGTTGTTTCTCATAGTTCCAGATCTCCATTTCTAAGAATTGAAATACAAAGCAAAAGAACCTCTCCCTTCTTGTGCATCTTATTTACATTTTTTAAGTTCCATTTTCAGTTCTTCTAAGAGTGATACCATTTTAAAGACTTTTAAACAACCACCTGGTTAATTTTAGTCATCCAGATGCAAAAAACAAAAATCACCAAGTAATCCAAATAGTCCAAGGCTGTTTCTTTCTGCTTCTTTTTTCCACTTTCTCTTCCTGGGGTTTTATTATTTTGTTACCAAGTTTCAATTAAGATTATCTTTGAGGAATCTTGTTGAAATTTCACTGTAAGTTCCTTTTAATTACAGTTCCATTCCTTAATTCCAGGCAGTCTCCTCCATTTTTCCAGATCCTGCCCTTTTATTCTTTTTTTTTCTCCTTTCCTGCTTTTAAAAACTTTTAAATATCCAGAAATCTTTATTATCCCTTTGACTTTTATTTTCAGCTTAGATGCCTATTAATGTCAAAGTGGATTTTTTTCAATTTCTTGCTTAAGTCTCTTAGCTGTCAGTATAAGGAAAGGAAGAAAAAAAAAACTAATCCTTTCCCTTCTCTCTCTCCTTTGCAGCTTCAAAATCTTCTTTGGGAACAATGTTATTAAATTTAAATTCCAGGGTACCTTATTTGTTGCTTTTGCTGTTTGACCCGGTCAACCAAAACTTTCTCTTCTTATCTTCCTCCTGCACATTCTTTTCCGATTGAGTTCTTCTTTGTGGTGGCCATTTCTGACCACCGCTACAACCGCCTTCGGGAAAGGGAGTAATGGCCAGCTGGGGAGGAGAGATGCAGTTCTCCTCAACCCTGCAGGCAGTCTCCCCCTTCTTCACCACCTCTATGGGGTGGCTTAGCCCCGAAACCAGCCGGCTTGGGGCACTCCAGAGCCGAGCACGGATTGAAGCCTCCTAGAGTCAAGGTTTCGGTCTGTCGCTGAAGAAGCTCAAACTGGAAGCCTCCCAAAGCTTTTTTTTGTATCTTCCCATCCTTTCTTTAATGAGTTCATCCATTCTGTAAGGGACATGGATGAGGGAGGTTGTCTAGGTAACTCTGGCATCGGGACAAAATCCATTCCAGTGTTGATTTGGAATGGAGTTAATCCCGTGCTGCTATGCACTGCATTATTGTAAGCAACCTCTGCAAAAGGTAATAACTCAGCCCAATTTTCTTGTTGATAATTTACATAGCATCTAATGTATTGTTCAGTCATGGCGTTAGCCCTCTCTGCTGCTCCATTACAAGCAGGATGGAAAGCTGAGGATAACCCTTGAGACGAACCAATGGATTTCAGAAATTCCCTCCAAAATTTTGCAGTAAATTGTATCCCTCTGTCTGATATTATTCTACGAGGTACTCCATGTAGTCTATAGATATGTTTCACAAACAGCTTTGCAAGTTTTTTCGCAGATGGAAGTCCTTTGCAGGCTATAAAATGGGCCTGTTTAGAGAATAAGTCAATTATAGTCCAAATCATCATATTCCCTTCACTCTTAGATAATTCAACAATAAAGTCCATTGCAATCTCTTCCCAAGATTGGGTTGGTTCAGCAACTTGTTTCAGGAGGCCAGGGGGGGTTCCAGTTCTGTATTTCATTGTGGCACAAATTGAGCAACTTTTTACATAGTCCTCGACATCAGGTTTCATTTTTGGCCACCAGAACTGTCTTCTCAGTAAATGTAGGGTTTTTAGGAATCCAAAGTGGCCTCCCAGCCGGGAGTCGTGGCTACGCTTTAGTACCAGTAGTCTTAGGGTTGTGGGTACATAAAGCTTAGTCCCTTTCCAAGCTAGTCCATCATTCGTTGTCAACTTGGTTTGATGGTCCAGGAACCAAGGGTTGATCAATAGGGCCATTTTCAATTCTGTAGTCAGCTTATCTTCCAGGTGTTTGGGGTTGTGGTTGGCTTGAGCTTGAGTGGTCACATGGCCTGCTGATTGAGCTTCTGAAATTAAGGCTTGTACTATTTCCTCTCGGTGGCTGTCAAACTGAGGTTTTCTGGACAGAGCGTCCGCCAGTACATTTTTTCCTCTGGGGATATATTTAATGTTAAAGTTGAATCGCTTGAAATATTGGGCCCAGCGGACTTGTTTGTACAATAATCTCCTAGGGGTCTTTAGAGCCTCGAGGTTCTTATGATCAGCCCATATCTCAAAGGCTTCTGGTGCCCCTTCTTGAAAATGCCTCCAAGTCAACAAAGCCCATCGTACGGCAAATGCTTCTCTCTTCCAGACTGCCCACCTTAGCTCTGTGTCTGTCAGCTTTTTAGACACATAAGCGCAAGGCATCAGTCGGCCTTTTGCAGCAAAACAGCTGCCACCACTACATCACTTGCATCCATTTGGACAGTAAAAGGCTTGGTTGCGTCTGGGTGCTGGAGGATGGGCTCAGCTGCAAAAAGGTGTTTAAGGCCTCAAAAGCTTTCTGACAGTCCATAGTCCAAGCCAGGGGTTGACTTGGCTTTGGTTTGGTGGGTGATGGGCCCGTTTTTAACAGCTCCGTCAACGGGAGGGCAACTTCACCAAAGGATGGAATGAATTGTCTATAGAAGTTGGCAAACCCCAAGAAACTTTGAAGTTGGTTTTGGGGGGTTGCCTGTCCAGCACTGCTTTCACCTTTCCAGGGTCCATTTCAATCCCCAGGTTGGATATTTGGTAGCCTAAGTAGTCCAAAGACTTTTTGTGGAATTCGCATTTTGAGAGTTTCACATATAATTTGGTGGCTAGAAGTTTTTCTAGAACTTCTTGGACCAATTGAACATGTTCTTCCATGGTTTTGCTGAAGATAAGGATGTCATTCAGGTACATGAGGACCCCCCCAGTAAAGGTGCGGTTGTAGCACCTCATTGATGAGCTGCATAAACACTGCAGGAGCCCCCTGAAGTCTGAAAGGCATGACTTTGAATTGGAAGCCACCCAGAGGGCAGTTAAAAGCAGTTTTCCACTCATCTCCTTCTTTGATGCAGACCCGGTAGTAAGCTTCCCTGAGATCTAGCTTGGTGAATATCTTGTCCTTCGACAGGTGGTTCAATAAGTCCTTCATAAGGGGGAAAGGGTGCATATTTTTAACACATATGGCATTCATGCCTCTAAAGTTAACACACAATCTCAACCCTCCATTTTTCTTCTTGAACAACACAGGGGCAGCTAGTCCTGATTAGGCAGGCTCAATAAAACTTCGTTCCAAATTGCTGTCTATGTATTTCCTTAATTCAGTCATTTCAGCAGACGTCATGGAATACATCTTTGGTTTTGGTAATTTTGCCCAGGTCTCTAATTCTATGGCGCAATCAGTGGCTCAATGGGGAGGTAAGACATTGCACTCTTCTTCACTGAATACTTTAGTCAAGTCTTTGTATTGGTTGGGTACGCGGGGGTTATCTGGGAGAAGGCGGGATGCCATGGATGCTGGCTCAGGCTCTCAGTTCAGGCTGACCGGTGGCTTTGTAGTGGGTGGAAGAGGGGGCAATGGGCCCGGTCCAATGAGGATTTTTCTGAATCCATCCTCCCATTTGATCATCAGGGCCCATTTGTCTAGTCAAGCAAGTCCCAGTATGATTGATTCTCACATCCTGGGGGCCACTATGAAGCGTATGAGTTCATGATGGGGCCCTAATTCCATCTTGATCAATTCAGTCATCTGAGTGGCTGCCCCCCCCCAATTAAGGTTCCATCCACTTGCTTAAATCTGTTTGGGCGTTTTAGCGGGTTAGTCTTTATGCCCCATTGTTTAACGATGGGGAGTCCTATAAGACATCTAGAACACCCAGTATTTGGTACCACTAACTTGACCTTGACTGTAAAAGGTATGATGGGATCACTCACCATTGGGTGGTCATTGCAGGTTGCATTCTCGGGCACGTGGTGGTGGTCTGGTGGTCTGTTGCTTCCATCTGCGCAGAGGGGGCTTTCCCAGATGTGTTTGGTGAACCCACCCCTGGCCAGAGGTCTTTCTTGATTCTTCTGACCTCTAACAGCTGGATTAGACTTCGACTGTGGAGCTTGTGGTACAGGAGCAGGGTCCAGACAGTCTGCTGCTCTATGGCTGGCTTGGCCACATCGGTAAGATTTCAGCACCTGGTAGGTTGGGTTGATTTGATCGGCGGTCTCCTAGCCACAATTCTCTTAGGCAGGGCTGCTGGAAGGGGTTTCCTGTGTGGGTTGATGCTGTGATCTAAGCTGAGGGATGCAACATACGATTGTAAGGTCTCTGTGATTCCCCTAATTTCACAGGCCTTCTTTACTTCTGGTTCAATGGCTTTTTAAAAATAGTGTAAAGTCATTCTTTCAGGCCAATCCATGAGGTGGCTTGCGACCTTCTAAAGTCCCAAATGAATTCTCACAAGGGTCGCTTGTCTTGCCTCATTTCCATTAACTTCTCTTCATTTTCTGCTACCCTTTCTGGATTTTCAAATCTGAGTCTTAATAATTGAATAAATCCACTTACATCGTGTAATTCGGGAGTTTGTTCATTGTGTAGTTGGGCCACCCAGCCTGAAGCATCCCCTTCATTCATCCCATTTGTTATGGCCATAATCAAATCGCACTCTGTGGCATATTGATCTCCAAATTGTTCTATATGGGATCGGATTCGAGTGAGGAAGTAATTGAAATATTCATGGCAGCCATTGAATACGGCCTCAAAGGGTATTCGGTCCAGCCTGGGTAGTGGTTGCTGAGGTGGCACAGGCCAGGCCCCTGCAGGTTGTACTGGAATGGAAGGAACAGGCCGGGTGGCATACATAGGCTGGGTAGGCCCCCTGAATCCTGGCTGGGTGGTGCCTCTCTGGAATAGGTGTCCCTGTGGCCTTGCTGCTGGTTGGGGCTGCAATTGTGGTTGCCAGGAGGAAGATGATGTGGCCTGGTTCCCTGGTCGGGTGGAGGGGATGTGGCTGCTGTCTGGGCAACCCCCCCTTCAGACCAGGGCTATGTTGGTGCTGGCTGCCATTGGCATTGAATCCACCTCTGGCCTGGATAAAATCCCCACCCTGGAGGGATACTCTCTGCAGGGGGCAAAATTCCTTCTGGAAAATGAGGGAATTGCCTCTGAGGCTGCAACATACCTCTGTTAGTTGATGCTTCTTTCTGGCTTCCTCCAACTGGCATCTGTATTCCTCACAATACTTGGGTAAGTGAATATGGGTAAGTGAATATGGGTGGTCTCAAGCTTCCACCCGTCCAAACAGACTGGGAGGCCAAACCTGTCACCTTTAAATTTTGGAACTGTTGTTGTAAATCTGCCCTTGATGGACTTCCAGGAATAATCTGGGGGTTGTCTCCTTGAGAGAATTCTGACCCCAGTTGTCACTCTTCCCTCCAATCCAACAGAATGGCCATATGGTTGGGGCTAGAGAAAGATTTCTCTTCAGACCGCTGGGTTACCTCTGGGTTATAACAACTTCTTGAGTTGAAACACTTCGGTATAGCTCCCAAACCTCTTTCCTCTACTGTCATCCTGGAAACATCCATCATCTCCTCCCAACAAGGGTTGGCAGGTTCAATTCATGCTCCGGAGGGAGGGCCCACACACACTCCCCCACACACACCTCCAACTTTGGCTGATTGTTGATAATTCTCCATCTCAGGAAAAAGAACTCCGGGTATCAGCCAAACCTTTTTTAAAAAAAAAAATTCACTTGGGAAATAAATGTAAGGCATCCAGAAAGTATCCATGATAGCAATCACTCCGAGATGTTATCTCTCCAATTGATTTATTAGAAACAGATCTAGCATGTCAAAAGCAATTTCCCAAATGAAAGTTTTTTCACACGTTACACCAAATCCACCTTCTCTCCTCCCTTCTCTCCTCCCAATTTCTACACTTCATAAATCACGAGAACCAATTAACTGCAACTGGAAATCCTTAATACGACATACAGAATAACCTTGAACTTTTCAACTCCTCTAACTCTCTCTAAAAAAATGTGGCAGCTGAATTTCAAAGCTGACAGTTGGATAAAGAATAATTTAATTTCATTGAACTTCCTGCTGTTTCTTTTATTCCAGCTCAGAACAAACTTGGCAAAGAATAAAAGGCACCGGGCTAGAAACTGGAAATAAATTCTAGTCCTCCTTTAGCCATGAAAGCCAGCTGGGCGATTTTGGACTAGTCATTCTCAGCCCAACCCACCTCACAGGGTTGTTGTTGTGGGGAGAGTAGGAAGGAAGGAGTATTAGATATGTTTACCACCTTGAGTTGTTTATTTAAAAAGTAACAACGGTAGTTATACAGTAAATGAAATAAATTAAAATTTTAAACTTCCAATTTTTAAACCATTTAAATCTTGAAAGTTCCTATTTGTAATTTAAAAGTAGATCCCTTTGGTAGTTTCAGAAAAAAAAGTCCATAAAGATATTAGCAGGAAGAGAAATAATTATGCCACATATCTTGATAGTCAGAATAGTTAGATTTTTTTTAAAATGGCCTAACTAAATTAATCCCATCTGTGCTTCATCAAACCAAATCTCACCCTTAATCATAAAGTATGACCTTGCCAGAAGTTTGACACCTGTTCCATCTAGTTGTGACTAAGGGAACAAAAATCAAATGCAAAAAACAGCCACTGAGGGAGCTACCAGGTCTATTTCAGAAGATGTTTGTGGAGCTATCTGCTATCTATCAGCTACTGCAGTCGCCAAAATGGAGGCACCAGAGGCTGAGCACCACAGGGACACCCAACCCAAGAAGCCGGCCCTGTGGCCTTCCCAACCAACCACTCCAGAAAAGTATGGCAACCGGACCAGCTGCACAGCTAGGCTTGTAACCTGCAAAAATGACCCAAGGACCTCCAGGGATATCAAGCCAGCCTGAGAGAGTAGCAGCCTTCAAGTGGAGGACATTGAAGCCACTGGAGCTTAGTGAGTCCAGGGAATGGAGGCTCCAACTGTCATTGGTGAAGCCAATCTTTGTTCTGACCATGGCTTCTGAGACCGTAATTATGCACATATTTATTTTAAAAACAAGTCTGGTTTTATTGCAATGCTGGAAATTATTTTCATTTTCAGCTTTTAATTAATTCTCAAACAGTCCCTCGAGATAAGCACCCCCCCTTCTTTTCTGTGAAGTGCTGCCAATAACAGAAGTGTCCAATGAACTAGAAAAAGAACCAACCAAAGTACAAAGAGCTGCAAGAATGAATCTGAATTGAATGAACGACTTTGCTTCCTGCAAAGGTTTTGTCATCTTTGCCTGTCCTTTATACCTTATGGGAGGGGCAATCACCTCCCAGCCTTACTCCAGAGTTGCCCCTTTTCTTTCAGTTGCTCTCACCTTCTAGTAGCTCTGCGCACACACGCACTGGGAACAGCCTCCTCTGGGTCCTCTACTTCACTGCTGCCAGACTCCAAAGGCTCCGGAGGCAGCACCCCACTTCCAGATGGTCCTGGCCCCATCTCTGCATCAGATGCAGGACCTTTGTCCAAATCCTCTCCAGACTCCCAGACTGATCCCCTTTCTTCCTCACTGTTCGATTCCGCTGCCATCTGCACAGGCTGCCGGCGAACCACAACAATTGCTTGCAGGACTACCTGAGAAATTTGATCAGCTGAGTGTGGGACCCACCACTCAGACGTACCCTTACCCAATCCGATCGATTGCTGGGGCTCATTACCAATCAGACCAGGACATGATGTCAGTCATTGCAGATAATATGAGAGAGGGGGGAGTAGCAGATTGGATTGCTCAACTCCACGACAAAGGAGTTGGAAGATGTGACCGAGTTCGCACAGTCACTAAGAGCCCAATTTGAGGACACGGCTGAGAGGAAGCTGAAGCAGAAATCAAGGGACTGCAGTAGTGCAGCCACCCCACCCCCAAGGAATTTGTGTAGGAGTTTAGAAGAGTAGCCACCAAATTACGGGACTGGCCAGTGAGACTCTTCATCCACTATTTTAAAAGGCCCTAGATCAGGACCTTAGGCAAGCGTGCACCTACAGAGGAGTACCAGATCGGATCCAAGATTGGTACTGGATGGCAATGACTATGGACTTTAGAGATTCACTCCACTGAAGATCTGTGCCAGAAAAAAACCTCTAAACAGCCATTGGGATGCAGAACTGCCAGCAAGCCGCCAGTGGAGGCACGACCAACAGCAGACCCTGGCATAAAGTGTTTCAGATGCGGCCAGCAGGGCCACTGAGCCTTGGAATATCTCACGCCGGCTCCAATCCCTCAGGCCTGGACACCAGCAGCAGGAAAGTTGAGGAGAACTCCCAGAAAGCTGCAAGACAAAGAAAAGTTTGCTTGGCAAGCCATGGAGATCCCCCCCCCCTTTGCAGTCCCATGAAGGGGAAACTGTGGCTCCGGAGGGTATCGACCAGAGGTGGTATTCAGCAGGTTCTTACCAGTTCTGGAGAACTGCTAGTCAAAATTTTGAGTAGTTTGGAGAACCAGCAAATACCACCTCTGACTGAAGATTTTACAGTATCCTTCCCCTGCCATGCCCACCAAGCCACGCCCACAGAACCGGTAGTAAAAAAATGTGAATCCCACCACTGGTATTGACACCAGTGGAAGTGGTGATGAGGACCCAATGATAAGTGAAGCCACCTGCCCTTTCACCATAAAGTCCCACATAATAGTTCCCAGGACAGGAGCCCATGGGGACCTAGAGGCCATAATAGATACCGGCTGCACCTGGTGCTTAATCAGCTCTCAGACTGCAAAATTTAGAGATAAAAATGAGAACTTTGAGCCGCCCTATCCGATTTGAACAAGTGGATGGTTTGCTAATGGGGGGGTGGGGCACCCACAACTTTAGTCACAGAACCTGTAAGCCTGGAAATGGGGCAACACTTGCAAATTATATGATTCATAGTCGGCCCAAAAATGACCAAGGCACTCATCTTCAGTTTATTTTTTCTAGACAAGGGGGCCCCCACAATCACATGGGAAGATGACTATCAAATTAAATTGGGCATCGGACTGTTACCGCCCCTTCCGCAAACTGAAAACTGGCCAACTTTGGGACTCAGCAACCACAGCCAGAAAGAGGGAGTGGCCTCCATCATGGAGGCGCTGCCTGGTTGCCCGAGGATACCCAAAGAATACCAAGACTTAGCAGAAGTTTTTAGTGAAGATGAGTACAATGTGCTCCCCCAACATTGATCCACTGATTGAACAACAGAATTCCTACCAGGGGTGAAACTACCAAAGCCAAAAATGTATTTGATGACCCCTAAAGAGATGGGTGAATTGAAGAAATACACTGATGCAGACTTAGCGAGAGGACAAGACTGGCCCTTTGGTCATTCTGGAGCAGTTCCTCCAGTCCATGGCAGGCTGGCGCACCCAGGTGGAGGAGCAGCTGCTCCGGGATGACCAAAGGTCCTCAGTCCTGTGACTATTGCAGTTCTGGAATATGGGGGCGACTTTCCCACCAACATCAGCAAGCCACCCCGAGGCAGATTTCTCTCCCCCGCCATTAGTGTTACCTTCCAGTTCCAGCTCCTGTGGCTCTACTCAAGGTAAGGTTTGCAGTTGGCCAAAGGGTGGGGGCCAGCGGGTGGGTGGGACATGTGGGTAATGCAGCCTTGTGTTCCCATGCAGTCTGGATAGCTTTCAGGGTGCTTTGTGGGGGGGAGGGGACATTTTGCTGTGGACCACCAAAATTTTCTCACCAACCACCAGTGGTCCATGGCTCACCAGTTGGCAATCACTGACCCAGAGAGCCTCCATCCTCAGTGTCCCTAACCAAATGGATGGACTCATTAAAACAGGGGTGGGAAAATACCAAGTATGCCTTCACCCAAGCCGCAGAGAAATACGTCAGGTAGAGAAGCACCGATCTCCTCAAGCCCCCTTTAAAGTGGGAGATCAGATCTACCTGTCCACTAAATACCTTAGCTAAAGTTGCCTACGAAGAAACTGGGTCCAAAATTTCTAGGAACATTTCCCATAGTGAAAGTAATAAACTCAATAATGGTGCAGCTCAGTCTCTCTCACTTGTTAGGGAAAGTGCACCCAATGTTCCATAGCAGCTTATTGAAATTAGCTGCTAGCTCACAGTTAAGACCAAAAGATCAACCTGCTCCCAAGCCAATTGTAGTACAAGGGGAGACACATTATGAAGTGAAGAAAATATTGGACTCTAGATTGCACAGGGGTCTCTTACAATACCTAATTCATTGGAGGGGATACCCTTTGTCTGATGCCACTTGGGTAAAAAGTTGGGGTGTAAAAATGGGTGTTGGTGAAGCAGTTTCATGAGAAGTTCCCTGATAAGCCAAAGGGCCCCCTGTGGGGGTGGGGGAGAGGTGGTTAGAGAGCGTTAGCCCACTGATCCCTCACCTCCTGTCACTTGTCTCATTTCAGGACATTCTCATCGCTTGAGGGGAGGCAGCCTGTCAGCCCTGGATCCATCTTGGGACAGATTTTCAGGGGGGTGGGCAAGCTGTGGGAATGGGAGAGTAGTGAAGGGTGTATAGCCATAACAACATTATTTTGCAAGAGATCAAGGACAATCTGCTGGCACCTGCAGGGGAAGGGGGAGTGCGTGCAAAGGGGGTGAAGGGGGCCTGCATGCGCATGCTCACGTTTTCGGTTCTGCACTAGGCAAACTGGTTGTTAAAGTATGTGCAGCCCACCTCTGGATGAAATTCTTGATTATATTTTGCTAAGCAGTATCTTTATCAGATATAGGTATGGATGACAAAAATATTATAAAGATTATTCAGCCAAAGAACATATCCTCATCCTTTTTTTTCCTTACTGTTTACAAATATTTTAGATGTTTCTATTCTGATCATTTAGTTACAATCAAGTGAAATTCAATGAACCATTTCTAAGCCTCTGCCCTTCCTGAGCAAAAAAGCAACCAGTTGGTTCACTCAGAAAAACTTAGTGAAGGTAGGATCAATATACACCTAGGAAAACTAAAATGTTAGCCTTTCTTCGATGTACAGGTAAAACTCGAAAAATTAGAATATCATGCAAAAGTTCATTTATTTCAGTAATGCAACTTAAAAGGTGAACCTAATATGAGATAGACTCAAAAGGTAATTGCAAAAGAAGTTGGGTGTTCCCAAAGTGCTGTATCAAAGCACATTAATAGAAAGTTATGTGGAAGGGAAAAGTGTGGAAGAAAAAGCTGCACAAGCAGCAGGGAGGACCGCAAGCCTGGAGAAGATGGTCAGGAAAAGGCCATTCAAAAGTGTTGTGGACTTTCACAAGGAGTGGACTGAGGCTGGAGTTAGTGCATCAAGAGCCACCACACACAGACGGATCCTGGACATGGGCTTCAAATGTCATATTCCTCTTGTCAAGCCGCTCCTGAACAACAAACAATGTCAGAAGCGTCTTACCTGGGCTAAAGAAAAACAAAACTGGTCTGTTGCTGAGTGGTCTAAAGTCCTCTTTTCTGATGAGACCAACTTTTGCATCTCATTTGGAAACCAAGGACCCAGAGTCTGGAGGAAGAATTGAGAGGCACACACTGCAAGATGCTTCAAATCCAGTGAAGTTTCCAGTCTGTGTTGAGCCATGTCATCTGCTGGTGTTGGTCCACTGTGCTTCATTAAGTCCAGGGTCAACACAGCCGTCTACCAGGAGATTTTGGAGCACTTCATGCTTCCTTCCACAGACGAGCTTTATGGGGATGCTGACTTCATTTTCCAGCAGGACTTGGCACCTGCCCACACTGCCAAAAGCACCCAAACCTGGTTCAATGACCATGGGATTACTGTGCTTGATTGGCCAGCAAACTCCTGACCTGAACCCCATAGAGAATCGATGGGGCATTGCCAAGAGAAAGATGAGAGACATGAGACCAAACAATGCAGAAGAGCTGAAGGCTGCTATTGAATCATCCTGGTCTTCCATAACACCTCAGCAGTGCCACAGGCTGATAGCTTCCATGCCACGCCGCATTGAGGCAATAATTGCTGCAAAAGGGGCCCAAACCAAGTACTGAGTACATATGCATGCTTATACTTTTCAGAGATCCGATATTGTTCTATGTACAATCCTTGTTTTATTGATTGCATGTAAGGTTCTAATTTTCTGAGATTGTGGATTTGGGGTTTTCATGAGCTGTAAGCCATCATCATCACAATTATGACAAATCACGGCTTGAACTATCTTGCTTTGCATGTAATGAGTCTATCTCATATATTAGTTCCACCTTTTAAGTTGCATTACTGAAATAAATGAACTTTTGCACGATATTCCAATTTTTCCAGTTTTGCCTTTATTGTGGAGATTCTGCTCCTATCTTATTTGATAATTATGCCCTTTAAACAGAAGCAACTCTGATAAGAAAATGAAAAGCTGGGGGGGGGGGAGAACAACTCTTCAGATATGTGTGTTTCTTAAGCAGACAGGAAGACAAAGCAGTTGTGCCTTTGCATAACTTACAGGAGAGAATATTTCCCAGGTTTAGCTTCTGAATTCTCCAATAATAACCCAGAAACTGCAGCACTCTTTGGACAAAAGACCGTTCTCCTCTCCTGGGGTTGATTCATTAGTCGTTTTCCCATTCTCCGAGCGTTTTAGTTGTTCTTTTGAAGAAAGCTGGCATATTAATTCCTTGTATTTTTCAGCAAATTAAAAACAAAAGGCCCGCGTGAATCAGGTTGCCTTTGAATCAAAGCATGATTCAGCTTTTTACACACGTGGAAAGCAGAAGAGCTCAGGCTTTGAAATATCACACTGTCCCTCAAAATACAAGTACCTACCGGAGCACATTCCGAGGTTCCTTCCCTTCCCTTTTATGCAATGTGGCCCCCAATCCTACCCCGGTTCCTTTAACTATGCTGCCTAAAATCTCAGTGAGTAGTCTCGGATTTTTCTCCGAAGGGGGGGGGGAAAACCCGAAAAATCACATTTCTGACTTCAGTTCCTGGAGCTCCTGGTGCCATCCCGGTGCCAATTCTACCTGGAACAGCCCTTTAAACCGATTGGATTCGGAAGATAAATCCGCTCCGTCCAGACAATAAAATCGAAGCTATGAAATCCGCACTGTCTGTCGTAGCAGCTCCTGCCGAGGCAACGTCTGATTGGCAGCAAAGGGGGAGTTCGGAACGGCCAGCAAATATTCATATTCAAGAGAAAGAGAGATTAAACCGACCCACCTTTAGCTATTACCAGGCAATATTCCATGATTTTTCTCCGGAGCATCTTCGTCGCACCTGCATTGCTCTAGAAGTCGAGACTAGAGAAAACAGGAGTCGGTTTACTCTGCAAATCACTTTTTGTGCATCTTCGTTCCTCACCTCCAGTCTTAAAGACGTCCCAGGGGCAATAGACGGTACAAAATCACAACGTCGTCGACCCCTTTTTAAAGAACCCAGACCGTGAGATCACAATTTATGGCTAACCGAACCATAAATAAAAGGAGAAAAAAAATAGAGCTTCCGTTGAGAGTTGTGTAGGCAAGAACTGTAAGAGAGAGACGTTCCGGGCACTTGACAGGAATGAAAAACGCTCCATCACAGCAAGTGTAGCTTATTTCAAAGGAGGCTGAGACATTTTTTTAAAACAAACTCCTGAATATTGAATCTTGCTCAGTAGGGGATGAGTTGCAACTCCCTCCCCGCCCCCTGAACCAGCTCACAGACAAGGCACGTCTTAAAATCCTGCAAGCCTGGTGGTTCTCGGATGAATAGAAGGGGGTTTCATGGGGTGGGTGGGTTAACACCCGGTTACTATAACTGAATTCTGGGCTTCTAGATTAACTGATGCCCTGGAGATGTCATAAACTAGAGGGACAATAAGTGTCACAGAGGAAATGCCCACCAAGACTTTAGATTGGTCAGTTTAAACTGACCTTCCGGTGGCTTTGGGGGAGGGGAAGACCTGTTTGTGAGAAAGTGCGTATTTGCTGATTAAACTTTCACCCCGTTTCGTGTGCATTATTTTGTTTTATATATTATGTTGGTTTTGCTTTTTCCAAAAAGGCAAAGCAAGCGAATGGAACACCTGCGCGCTCAGCAGAGTCCTGAGAAGAGGAGAGCGGGGAGAAGGGAAGAGAAACAAGGCCAAGATGAGGGCAAAGTCAGCAGGAACCACAAGATCTGCAAGGCAAGAGGAAAGCGGGTGGGAAGAGGGGATAAACGCACAGTGGGAGAGAGATTCTGCCGTGGAAGGAGGAGAGTCACAGAAAAGCAAAGATAAGGGAAGCATCCAAGTGAAAAGTTCTATTCGAGGAGGAGGAGGATTTTGTGCGCGAAAATTTCCCGTGACCTTTTGCAAATCAGCAGCTTTGAGTGGAAGCAGCTATCACATCAATTTTATTTTAGCTCACCTATGTCCTTCGGACAAACAACTCCTAATTCAAGCGGCATCAAATTATCAGAGGGTGAGTCTCCCTGAAGTCAGGCTAATAAAACTTTTAAAGAAATGTTATCCAAAGAACTTCATTTTTTGCAAACAACCCAGTAGCCCTAGGCTAATAACAGGAGACAATAATATACCATCTTTTTCTGCTCTCTGTTTTTTTTCTGAGAACTATAGTTGGAATTGCATAGAGAATTTGCTTCAAACTTACCAGTTCAACAAAATGTGGGCAGTTTACATGAATGCATTCTTAGTTCATTGAGTTCGTATGTTTCTGTTCTGCTGTAGGGGATGTGCACTGTCCTGCATTTGGGTAACAGTATTTTTCCTGCTTTATTGTTTTAAGTTGTCCATTCTCCAATGTAGATAACAAGCCCCCCCCACCTGTCAATTTGCAAGCCTACCAGATTGAACTACGCTTTTGTTCATACACAAAAACAGTTTGTTCATTTCATCCTACCCAGAAATACCTTTCAGCACATCCTCTCCAACTAGCCAGGAATCCTAAAATTCAGAAGGGGCCTTTCTTTAGCCAGATTCAATGCTCTTCCAGAGTCATTACTGAAGAAAGGTACAAAAAATCCCCTTCAAACAAAATGTTGGAATAATTGAATCAATGGAACACATGTCCCCTCTATACAGGAGTAAGCCAGGAGTTGATTTTTCCTTATTCCGACTTATTTTACATTAAAACACTCTTTTCCAATCAATTAGATTCTGCCTCTGTCCAATAATTTCCTCTTTAGGCCATATGATTGATTCTAACCATTTTAAAATATTTTAGACATTTTAGCACATTTATATTTACATATAAAATACAACACACATACAGAGAGAGAGAGAAAATGAAGATTTGTTCTCTGAGCTTAAGGGTGGGTTTTTATGTATCTTCTTTTGTAACCTATTTTTACTAACTGTGTTTTCTATATTTTATGTGCTGGTCTGTGATTGAATAAAAATTTGAAGTTGAAATTCATTTCAGCAGTTTACTTAACGATTTTTTGAACCAAAGAAAGATACAAATGTCCACTACTAATGAAAAAAGTTGCAAACTGAAGCATCAAAAAATTTCCATAATTAAGATATGAATGAACTAGAGGGATTTGAGGATTTATAAAGATTTTAGTTCTAATACAGAGGTTTAGCCAAACTGATTTCATTGTTAAGATGCAAACTTAGCTGAAATAGCAAGGAGTAGCTATATAAGCTGTTGTATGCTTATGTGGTGCAAAAGGGCAGTTTCTATATGATGAAACAATGCACTGAGTTTCAAAGAATCTATTGTAAATAATGGGATGGGCCAAGATAAACTTGATGGATTTTCCACTTGTCAGTTATGGATTAGCCAGCACAATTGTATCATTTGAAATCCTTCCTGTGAAGCTAGTTTATAGGTATATTTAGGATTTTTCACTTGGGAATGTTAACATATCATTTCAAGTCTGACTAATACTATGCAAACTCTTAATCAAGTCTTGGAGACTTTTAATCCATCTATAAATAGTGGAGGAATGGAACTGAATCTCACCACCCAGATGACATAGAAGATAAAGAACAGGGGGGATTTTCTAGGAATATTTTTTCAATACCTCTTGATGTAAAAGAATGGGGCTGATTAGTCACCAAAATATACAAAAGGAAGTCTTATGATATTTGCAATGATATCTGTCCACTTTGTTTTGTTTCTCCTTTGGTAAATAGACAAGCTGGATTCCAAAGCACTAAATATATTAATGCAGCAGCTAATAATTTCTATGTAATTTCATTTGTATTTCAAACTGAAAGCCCAGTTAAATGCAATTGAAACAGGGGGTCCTTGGGAATGATTAGAGTGTCTTTGGATACAATATTGCCCATGTGTGATACAGCTACACAATGAGAACACAAGTAAATCTGACATGGGAGCCTGTCCTCTGATTTGAGCCTACACTGTACTATAGCAAGTCACTTTGAAGTAGTGTCTATCACAAGGGTGTCAAACTCAGGTCATCATGGCATCTTCACATGACATATCAGGACTTTTTCCCCCTTTGCTAAACTGGGGATGGCCAGCATGTGACGCACCTGTGGGCGGGGAGTTTCACAGCCCTGGTCTATCACATTAGGCTAGAAACCAGGAGACTGTGAATTCTAGTGCTGCCTTAGGCACAAGTCCTGCCTTAGGCACAAAGCCAGCTGGATAAACTTTGACCTGTTTCTTTTTTTAAAGCCTTAGGAAGGGGACAGTGGCAAACCAGAAGTGGTATTCAGCAGATTCTGACCAGTTCTGGAAAACTGGTAGTGGAAAGTTTGATTAGTTGAGGAGAACTGGCAAATACCACCTTTACAGTATCCTTCCCCTGCCACGCCCACCAAGCCACGCCCACAGAACCATAGTAAAAAAAATTGAATCCCACCACTGTGGCAAACCACTTTTGAAAAACCATGTCAAGAAAATTGCGGGGACTTGTCTAGGCAGTCTCCTTGAATCACACATTATTGAATAGAAGAAAAAAGAAATAGTGCTAAGAGTACGGAACTGCTTGTTCTTCTCTGCCCATAGTGCATTGATGGACTATGCAGTGGTAATGTTTAAGGTGACTTGCTCTTGGTTAGGGGGACATGGATGAGAAGGCCTACCTGAGGCCTCTGAGGCCATTAGGTTTGTTTGCTGAAATCTTAACTCTTCAGGGATGGAGTCTAAAATGGTGACTGGCACAATGTCTTGCAACATATCTGGGACTCCTTATAGCCTACGGACTCCAATGAAGTAGAAAAGTCACATTTTCACATCAATACCTATAAAGCAACACTGGCTAAAGCATGGCTTGAACAGATGGAAGATCTGCAAGAATGGGTGGAAAAATAAACAGCCAATGACTGGGTAATGTATATTATGACAATCTTGCTGGACAATTTAAGTTCAAGAATCACTGTATAATTGTAGACAGAGTGTTCTGGTGAGTCATAAACTCTTCTCATAAAAAAAAAAACCCAATTGAATTTAGAAACAAAGAATCAGATTTTTTCCATTGGTGATTCTATACATTTAGGATTTAGCACTTTAAAATAATAAAAGCCATATAGAATTGTGGAAAAGTACAAAGTTTACTGGGTTGACTTAAGCTAACAAAGGAAACGCTATAGGAAATGCATCCAAGACATGAAAAAAATGATGGCCTCCATCTTTTCCCAGGACTGAAAACATGTCTGATGTAGAACCTTGAAAATGTTCATCAGTTTATCCATATCTGTGGGCATAATGTTGAGCTTGGGCCACTGGGCTCAGTTGGTAAAAGGCACTATGCTTGTATGAAGCCTTGTTTTTGAAAAATGATTTTGTACTATCTCAGATAGCTTTTTATGTTTCAGATTTACCTTACAGCGAAAGATAATACTGTCCATCATTGGTAAATAGGTATCTTTGTACAAATTTGATTACTATCACAGAAAACCATTTTCTGAAATGCCCAAGGACTGGAATTTGTACCTGTGAGGGTAGTTAACCATTAATCTGCATTTGCTTAATACGCTGAATTATAATTTAGCTATATAGCCTAGATTTGTACGACATACTATGCCACAAACTAGGCAGTTACATTTTAGCCTACTGTATTACTATATATGAACTCATTCACAGCTAGGCAGAACTTTTAATGGCTGGAGTCAACAAAAGGAGGTGATGGAAGTGTGACAAGTAACCAGCAGTAGGCAAAAACAATTTTTAAAAGTGAGAGTTTTAATAGCAATAGCACTTAGACTTATATACCTCTTTATAGTGCTTTACTGCCCCCTCTAAGTGGTTTACAGAGTCAGCATATTGCCCCCAAGAATTTGGGTCCTCATTTTACCCACCATTTTAATCCTGAGAACATACTTTTTGCCTTGAAAATTGGAAGCTATTAGGAGAAATTAAAATAAAACTGAGGAGCATATGGCAAAGAACATTAAAATAAGCAACATTTAAAAAAAAAAAATCTAACTAACTGAATATGAATCAGGTCCAAAAAGCATCTACTCAAGAATTCTTAAATACTTCAAATACTGATGTTGTCAACCTAGAAAAATAATTGCCATGTATAGAATAGGTGGTACCGGCTCAACAGTAGTAACTCTAAGAGGGATCCTGGAGTCCTAGTAGACAATTAAATAAGAGCCAACAGTGTGCTGTAGCTGCCAAAAAAGCCAACATAGTCCAAGGCTACATTAACAAGAAGGACAGAATCAAGATCACATGAAGTGCTAGTAACACTTTATAATGCCTTGCTATATTGCACTTAGTTTTGATATGATATAAAAAAGTTGTGGAGACTCTAGAAAGAGTGCAGATAAGAGCAACAAAGATGATTAGGGAATTGGAGGCTAAAACATATGAAGAATTGTTGCAGATATGTCTAGTTTAACGAAAAGAAGAACTGGGGTGACATGATGGCAGTGTTCCAGTATCTGAGGCGCTGCCACAAAGAGGGTGAACGTAGTCTCCAAAGCACCTGAAGGAGAGTCAACCTAGAAGGATAAATTTCCTGACAGAACCATTAATCAGTGGAATGACTTGCTACTAGATGTTCTGGGTGCTCCAACACTGTAGGCTTTTAAGAAAAGATCAGACAGCCATTTGTCTGAAATGGTAGAGGGTTCCTGCTTGAGCAAGGTTTGGACTAGAAGACATTGAAGGTCTCTTCCAACTCTTATTCCTGTCATATTAAATGAGGATAATTCAGTAAAAAGGAATTCTTCTTTACACTTGTTAAACTATGTCTAGTGATGGCCTCTAATTTAGATGGATTAGAATGGCTATCAGATTTGAGGGCTATATTTTACCACCCAGAATTACAGACAGTAATTTTAAACATTGATTGCTCGAGAAAAATGGCGGAAGCAGATTATTCCTTCATGATCTGCATGCAGGTTTTTTGTATTGCTTGGCTGGCCATTGTCCTAACACAGAATGATGGACTATATCAGGGGTGTCAAACTCATGTTGTAATGGCAGCATCACATATTGGGACTGTTTTCCCCTTTGCAAAACCAGGCACGGGCGTGGCCAGTGCATGACACATCCGGCCCATGGGCTGGAAATTTGGCAGCCCTGGACTATATGATCCCTCAAACACATCCAGGAGGACTTTTCTTGCTTCCCTTCATTGTAGGCAGCTTCATCTAATATGCTAGAGTGAGCAAAAATTAATCTGCAATATTTTATCAATTAGTGTGCTACATGAATCCAAGTTACCACATTTTAAAAAACTCTTTATTTACCATCCTGAAAATGTTAAACTGCTTAATTGTTGTTAAGCAAGTTATCAGATTTACAACAGTCTGGTGTACATTACTAGAAATTGTATAAATTGCATAATAATGTTCTTAGATTTAGCCCATTTCATAAATAGAGACCAGTTTTTAATTCTGGGGAAGAAATCAGAAACACGTTTTTAGAAAAAATATGTCAAATCCTTCAGATGACATTTTTAAATCTCTCTTATCTTAGAATACTTCATCAAAGTTGTCTATTTGAAATTAACTATTATGGGTTTTAGAAGTTTTTTTCCTCGTTCCAAACTCTAATATTTTATTTGCTATGATTATTTAGCATTTCTGTAATGTTTAGTTCCAGAAATTTTAATGATTCAGGCCATTTACTTTCATAATTATTTAATTTTGTTTGCAATTTCTTGTATCACTGCCAGAATTCCTTTTGTGTTTATCAGAGGTAGGGTTTTTTTCTTTGAGAGTGAGAGAAATGCCAAAAACCTGTATCTACAGTTAACACAACAAACATGTTAATTCAAAGTGTAACAACTACAAATACTGAACTTCATGTGACAAATACAGTAATAGAAAAATAATTGGAAAATGAAACTGCCAATATTGGTGTATCCGTGTTTTTCCACCTCAAGAATGGAAAAAAGTAATCCAAGTGATTTAAGTTAAAATTAATGCAGTTCGATTTAGATCAGACAGCAATAATCAAAACTGTTAAGCTACTGAAGCTAAACTTCCTTGAATTTTTGGTGAAGAATCATCCATAGATGCAGAAAATGCATTGTCCTCAAAAATTTCAAACAGACTTTCTTCAGGGTCATTCTAAAAAAAAACAATTTCAGTTTTGCAACTGCTTAGAGAGAAAAAGAAAAAAAAATGGTTCTGCTTAAGGTCAGCCCTAACAATCATCTCAGTAATATCTTGGGCTAAATAAATACTAAATATTAAATATTTGGGAGAATAATGCACCTTGTGGGGTTCAGATTTGTCTTGTGTGATTGCAGTAGTTCTTTACTGAATTTGGTGTTGTGACGGTGACTTACCTCTTCCTATTCCTCTGTACCAACCACTGCCTTTAAATGAATAAAGAAAGACTGCATCATCCAGATACTGCACATACCAAATGTACAACTTTATGGAATCATTTTCAAAAGAAGGGGCAAAACAATAGCAAGGAACTATTGTATTGGAACTATAGTGACTTCAACATGGAATTTTTGAAACCACATTGATGAATGCTCCTATTCAAGGAGATTCTAAGAAGGCCTGGCCAAAGAAGTTCTTTAGAGCCTGTCCATGTATCAAGATTACGTAATATCTTTGAAAGCTATGCATTTCTGATTCTCCAGTGCCAGTCCATGAAGCAACATGACTTTAATGATTCTAATAGCAAGCATGGTAACAGTAATCTCACACCAAAGTTATTTTGCTCTTTTTGATTTATATCATGATATGACATATCATTTATGTCACGATAAACTTATTTCCCTGAAGTTACAGAATATTGATGAATATGGGGATAAAGGATCCTTGGTATATTTAGATTTCAAAAAACGTGAAAAGCAGAGTTACAATTATAGGGATAACTACAGGTGAAACTCAAAAAATTAGAATATCATGCAAAAATTCATTTATTTCAGTAATGCAACTTAAAAAGTGAAATTAATATATGAGATAGATTCATTACATACAAAGCTAGATAGTTCATGATTTGTCATAATTGAGGTGATTATGGCTTACAGCTCATGAAAACCCCAAATCCACAATCTCAGAAAATTAGATTATTACATGCGATCCATAAAACAAGGATTATACATAGAACAATATCGGATCTCTGAAAACTATAAGCATGCATATGTACTCAGTACTTGGTTTGGGCCCCTTTTGCAGCAATTACTGCCTCAATGCGGCGTGGCATGGAAGCTATCAGCCTGTGGCACTGCTGAGGTGTTATGGAAGACCAGGAGGCTTAAATAGTAGCCTTTAGCTCTTCTGCATTGTTCGGTCTCATGTCTCTCATCTTTCTCTTGGCAATACCCCAAAGATTCTCTATGGGGTTCAGGTCAGGGGAGTTTGCTGGCCAATCAAGCACAGTAATCCCATGGTCATTGAACCAGGTTTTGGTGCTTTGGGCAGTGTCGGCAGGTGCCAAGTCCTGCTGGAAAATGAAGTCAGCATCCCCATAAAGCTCATCTGTGGAAGGAAGCATGAAGTGCTCCAAAATCTCCTGGTAGATGGCTGCGTTGACCCTGGACTTAATGAAGCGCAGTGGACCAACACCAGCAGATGACATGGCTCCTCCAATCAACACAGACTGGAAACTTCACAATGGATTTGAAGCATCTTGCAGTGTGTGCCTCCCCATTCTTCCTCCAGACTCTGGGTCCTTGGTTTCCAAATGAAATGCAAGAGTTGCTCTCATCAGAAAAGAGGACTTTGGACCACTGAGCAACAGACCAGGGCTGTTTTTGTTTAGCCCAGATAAGACGCTTCTGACCTTGTTTGTTGTTCAAGAGCAGCTTGACAAGAGGAATATGACATTTGAAGCCCATGTCCAGGATCCGCCTGTGTGTCGTGGCTCTTGATACACTGACTCCAGCCTCAGTCCACTCCTTGTGAAAGTCCACAACACTTTTGAATGGCCTTTTCCTGACAATCCTCTCCAGGCTGCGGTCATCCCTGCTACTTGTGCAGCTTTTTCTTCCGCGCTTTTCCCTTCCACATAACTTTCTATTAATGTGCTTTGATACAGCACTTTGGGAACATCCAACTTCTTCTGCAATTACCTTTTGAGGCTTTCCCTCCTTATGGAGGGTGTCAGTGATGGTTTTCTGCACAACTGTCAGGTCAGCAGTCTTTCCCATGATTGTGATTCCTGCTGAACTAGACTGAGAGACCATTTAAAGGCTCGGGAACCCTTTGCAGGTGTTATGGCTTAATTAGCTGATTAGAGTGGGACACTTTGAGCCTAGACTATTGAACCTTTTCACAATATTCTAATTTTCTGAGATTGTGGATGTGGGGTTTTCATGAGCTGTAAGCCATAATCATCTCAATTATGACACATCACAGCTTGAACTTTCTTGCTTTGCATGTAATGAGTCTATCTCATATATTAGGTTCACCTTTTGAGTTGCATTACTGAAATAAATGAACTTTTGCACAATATTCTAATTTTTCGAGTTTCACCTGTATTTCTAAAACAATTTCCCCCAATCTAGTGCTCTCCTCACCTCTTGGAACTAGAATTCCAGAATTCTGTAACTGGAAATTTTAGGAACTTCATTCCCCTCTTTGAAGACATGAGGATGATGAAGAATGTTTCCTTAACTATATTTGCTTTGCTCTTTTGTGTATTCCAGCAACATTCTCCAGGGCATTCTACTATTTTAAAAAATCCGGAGAGGTTTTAAAAGGCATGGGCACCAAAATAACAAACTATTTTAGCTTATTATAGTTTTCAAATGGTTACAGTCTTACATTTCCTTGAAGCGTGAATACATTTAATGCTTTCTATTAGAAAAGTTCCCTTAATATTTTTCTCCCACAAATCTTTCTTTGACATATGAAATAAACAAAAACAGAGGCAGATGGATAGAAAAGTTCTTTTTAAGTACACTGAGATTTCTAGCAGCTTTTACATGATACAAAGGGGAGGGGATAAATAAATCACATAAGGTGCAATCATTACAGGTAATAGGGTTGCTAATTAAGCCTTCACTCAGAAACAGGCTAATGCACGTTCTTCCAGAAAAAGACTAGTTTAGAAGTTGGTTGGTGGGTAGGTGATGGATTTGAAGTTTAACAGTAAAATCCTAACACTGTGTCTCTAGCAGAGGTGGAAACCTCTAGGTCTCCAGATGTTGATGAACTACGATTCCAAGAGCCCCAGCCAGCATGGCTAATGGCAACTGTAATTTACCAACATTGGGGCAACCACAGTTCCTGCACCCTTAATGTATATAAGCAGTCCTACAGCAATTTCAATGTTCCTTCACTTTTTTTTCAACTATTTATTGAGCTAATTACAGAGAGTGTATAGATGTTAGGACAATTGTGCTTATCCAGCCCCTGATGTAAACAGTAGTAGTTCTGATTGCTGTCAACCTAATAAGATTCTTTTGCTAGGGAAGTTATACATTCTGGATATGTCTTGATGACTACAATGACTCCCAGCGGCTAAAAGAGAAACTACATGTATTATATAGTTACAGCATGTTGCTGTTCTATTTCTTTTCACTAATTCTCAAGTCAGTAAGCAAAATCAAGATAAGTAATGCAGCACATGGGTTTAGGAGGGCTACCTCTTTCTTTTTTTACTGTTTCATTTTCAACTTCCTTCCCCCCCGCATCACTCCCAAATTACGAACGCATAATACAAATAGAATGAATAAGGGGAAATAATATTTCTAGCCCTTTTCTTTCTCATTTCCAATTAACCTTCACCCAAAGGAGCATCCCAAGTGCCTTTTTGTGATGAGTCTTAAAGATTTAACTAGTCTCTCCTAATTCATCCTTACAGTAACTTTGTGAGAAATTCCTAGCCTGAGAGATGGGCTAATCAGGAACTTGAACACGAGTCTCCCTAGTCTAATTCCAATACTTTTGACCATTATCCTGCTGGAGCAAGACTTTGGCTGATCTTAGAAGGCAAGTGGGGTTCGTCTAGCTAGCACCTGAATAGCTAGCTACATAAGAATATTTTGGAGATAGGCTAGATTGGAAAGTTGAAAAACCATCGCAGAAGAAAGCAGTGGCAAATTATTTCCATAATACCATCAAGAAAACTACATGTGTGCATCAAGAAGAGAAAAACTCAATTAGCACTATACTAATTGTTATTAAGATTAACAAGAGTCTATGGATCTCCAGCATACTTTCTATTTTGATCCTCCTGGTGCCTCATCTGATGTGACTAAAGTCACTAAATTGCAAAAATTAATTATTTGATTACTCTTCCTAAGCCTGCCCTTATTGTCATCACATAATGCTGGGGGAGGGGGATTGCAATTAATTTCTTTATGGTGATATTACTAGCTTATTTACCAATGGGTTTTCCATTAATGTTCATAGATTCCTGCAAAGCTTATAAAGGATTGCAAGAGAATGGGTTAGACAGTTTTGTTCTCCATCAATTACCTTATGATATTTTTGACCTTATATAATATGTCATTAACAGAAGGGAAATCTAATATTCCAGCTTATATACTTTCACTGATACAGTGATTAGTATCTTTTGAAAAGGCCTGCCTCTATTAAAAGTGAAATTATAATAATAAAATGTAAGTTAGTGTAAAACTGGCAAAAAAATAGAAGAGGGAAGTAGAGATTACCATATAATGCTTTTTGTAAGGGAAGAAAAATAATAATGATTTTTAGCTGTCTAATTTTGTGACTGACGTTGACAAATGAATGCTTGTACAAACACAAGCACACCACTGGCATGAAATGGGTTTATTACAATTGCTGTATATTCTATGGCTATTTTAGAGATCAGTAAATTCTGGCATATAAATTGAGAGCTTCTTTGGGGTTTTCCAGTTGAGAACGGCTTGGCCATTCTAGTACGTACCTTTCAGGAAACCAATAGGGAGTCTGAACTAATCCTTGCTCAGAGAAACCACATATCCTAAAGCCAATCTCATAATGCTTGTTGATCATCAAGATCTGAAGCCCCACTGGATTCCAAGGCAGAAACTACTGTACATATACAACACAGCAAGGAAGTTTATGTAGAAAGTTCACATTTGGAGCTGCTTAATGTCTCAAAATATATCTGTGCTGATATCTGGAGTTGCATAGAAAAACAATAATATGGAGGGAAAGGGATTGTTGTCTTCACTCTGCAGTGATATCGTCAGTTCCTATAGTGAAAATACATTCAAAAGGTTACACAAAACAATGTGGAAAGAGAGAGAATATTATTTAGAATTATTTTGCCTATTTGTTCCTTTGATCTTTTCAATAGCTGATTCCAGGTTAAGCATCAAAATATGTTTTTGTTAGCAACCAAGCTCCAACTGGAAGCCATAGTTTGATGTTCTTAATTCTGACTTTTTAAACTATGATTTGTTAACTTGGTTTGTCCTTATTTCTTTTTGTGTTCTACCTAAGCTTGTTAGCAATCCACAAAGATGCAAAGTTTCAAAAAGGTTGCCCTTCTCAAACAAAATTGAATTTTTTTCCAAACTCCCAGTTTTCCTTTTCAACAGCATTTTTGTCAATAGTACCTTCAATATTATTTGACAAACAATTGTGATCTGTTTTCATATATAGCTAAACTATAACCCACAGTATAAAAATCACAATAAGTGGGTTCATACATATTAAGCCAAAATCAATCAGCACCATTTGTGAAGTAAGCATTATGTATGGCTTAATAACAACTTAATAATGTCAAATGCCAAGAAATAGTGCCCATGTGGAAGACTGAAGCAAAGATGGCAAGACACAATAAATGCAGACATGAAAAGTAGACCTTGCCATTGCAGGAATAACTATAGGAAGGCAATGAGATGATGAAATGCCAAGAAATACCCCTCATTTTTTAATTTGGAAATGATTTTTCTTTAAATCATTTTAATAGAACAAGAATTATGAAACTTATTCAGATTTTAAGATATTTTTGTTTGCTTTTTTAATTAAGAAAATTGAGGTAATGAGGGTATCACAGAAACAGAAATCAGTTGCTATCAGTATATTTATGATTTCAGCCCTTGTGGCACAATAGTTAGAATGCAGTTTTGCAGGCAAACTCTGTCCACAACCTGGAATTCAATCCTGATGGGGCTGAAGGTTAACTCAGCCTTCCATCCTTCTGAGGTCAGTAAAATGAGGACCCAGATTGTTGGGGACAGTATACTTACATTGTAAACCACCCTGAGAATGTTGTAAAGCACTATGGGGTGGCATGTAAGTCTAAGTGCTATTGCTATATTTACCTGAAACATCTTCTGAAGAAAAAGTAGCAAACAAATATATTAAGATTCCTCTTCTTCTTCCTCTTCTTCCTTTTCTTCTTCTTCCTCCTCCTCTTCTTCTTTTTCCATTTTTTCCTCCTCTTCTTCCTGTGTTGCTTCTACTTCCTTTTGTTACATAAAATAATGGAAGAATAGTCAAACAATGGAGCTAAAAGAAACTTCTGTTGTGTTAAATGTGCATATTTTCTCATGGAACAAAAACAGAGGCTTATGCTACAAAGCAAAGTTCATATTGATTTAAAAGTAATCAGGTCCAGTACTCTTGACATGCCACTATTAAAGTGGCCTTTAATACTGACATAAATTGTGAGTAAGAAAGAATTCCTTCATTTGAACATAGCATATACCATATGCAATTATAATGTATTGCCAGATATTTCATTTTGTTCAATAAAAATGTAAACTCAAAAATGTTAAGTGTCTTTACATAAGCACATAAAGACATGTAATCAACCCTACTGATTAAATGAAAACACAGAGGCTATTTTCTTAGTCCAAAAAGTCAACCAACTTAACTTTCTACATTAGTCTATACACATTCATGCATACACTTTATAAAGAGTTGTTTAGAATAAATCCTTTGACTTTCATGCCTTACTATTTAACTAGGCAATCATAAGAAATCTCATCAGCATACAGTTATACTTACTATGTTGGGAGAATGGTTTCTAGAACACATCAGAGCAAGTAATCTACATAGATTATCTACATAGATATGAGTCGGGTGGCTATATAAATTTGTTTAATAAATAAATAAATTAGTTGTATAAAAGTAAAATAATTGCATAAAATACAACTACAATTGAAATGGTAACTGCAGCTTAGCATTGGTTCCCTAATCAACCACAAATATTCACTACTCTCCGAACCTTAACACTGGCCAGAAGAGGCCGTTGTATTTGTGCACATGCCTAAGTTCAAATGATTATTAAGGTTAGTTCATAGTTTTAAGAGCAAATAATTTCATTAGAACAGGATTGGGGAAATTATTTAATTTCATTAGGACAGGATTGGAGAATGAATTATTTGTGGTGAAGGATGATGAGATTTGAATGCAAATGTTGCTTGTTAGATTTCAGTCCTAACAGTTATATTCCCAAAGTTAATTTGGAAGAAAAATAGCTGTCATGGTACATTTTAAATATATTTAAAAGCAACGGACACAGTGGAAAAATGCATATGAAATAAGGCATTCAAATTTGTTACTGTACTTCTGTTGCTGGCTGTTCTTCATCTTGTCCCTGAAACAGACCATGGAAGACTATTTTTAAAAAGAGATCTAAAAAGAAAACCAAAAAATGACAACAACGCTACCGTGGAGATACATATTATTCTTATTAGCGCAGTGAAAACCATCAACATTGTCTGTTATTTATTGACTCTCCAATTGCGTAGCATAGGATTTGTTGCTAGCTACAGAATTCAGCACTCGGTGAAAGTCATATTTCCTGCAATCAAGTGTGTGCGGTTTACCTTGAGTTTGTATCTATTGTGTGCTCTTGTATTGTTATGGTTGAAGCTGGCAGGTAGGACATTGCAATATATAATTTTATGTACTATACTTAGATCGGACCGAAGGTGGCGTAGTTCGAGGTTTTCTAGGTCTAGAATTTCAAGTCTGGTGCCATAAGGTATTCTGCAATGAGTAGAGGAGTGGAGAACTAGGCAGAGTTTTGGTTAATACTGTGCCAAATATTGTAAAACTTAGCCTTCTCATTTTGTTCTGCTTCTAAGCTTCCCCATTACCATTCCTGGGGAAGAAGATCAAGGGCCACAGATCTTTTGATGCTTACTTTCTATAAGGGTTTAAAGAGGTTGGGTTGATAGGGGACTAGCAGATAGAAGAGGCAAGAGGAACAGCAACAGGATATTTGCAGTGTAACTCTGCCAAGCCAATTCTTGACAACAATCTTGCTGTCATGTAATGCTTCATTTGAGTTAAACTGGAAATGAATTTAAACATAAGGAATAAGAAACAGAGGGTGTGTAACTTTAAAAAATGTTATGCTTGCTGTAATGCTGGGAACACTGTTGTTTTTGTTGCAACATGTTCCTTGCATTGCAATCAATTTCAGCTTGGAACTACAGATAAAAGAGCTTATTTTTATTCCTCCAGAAGGATGATTACTCATCAGCCCTTATCAATCATCTGCTTGGACAAATGAGGCTTGGAATTATGTAAGGAATGAGACTGTGTATGATAAGGTACAGTTTCATATTGTATCTCCCAACTGCATGCATTGCAGTCACAAAGAGCAGAGTCCAAGGCTACATTTGATTTTTTGGAGAATCCTGAAGGAGACTCCATCACAACTGTGGGTGAAGCAGATTTCTTTTTAACAATTGTATATCTGTTTTAGGGTTTAAACTTCAAAATAGCAGGACATTGTACTTCCAGCTTTCAGCAAATATATTCAAAGAGGATTCCAAGGGTCACAAAAATGTGAATTTGTTGCACAAAAAAACTTAGAGCTGCCTCAAATTCTCATGCATTCTGGTGAATCCAAAAAAGCTGTCCAACTGTGCTTGGTTGAAATGAAAACTGGGCAAAAAGAAGATGTATTAGCTCTGATTGGGCTCTTAGTCCAGGTAATCCTCAACTTACAATTGTTTGAAGTTAAAACAGCACTGAAGAAAGTGACTTAAAACTGGTCCTGACTGATGACTATTGCAGCATCTTAATGATCATGTGATCAAAATTGGATACTTGGAAACTGGCATGCATTTACAAAGGTTGCAGCATCAATGGATCATGTGATCATCATTTGTGACCTTCTCACCTGCTTCCAACAAGCAAAATCAATGGGAAAAGCCAGATTCACTTAACAACCACAGTGATTCACTTAATAACCATGGCAGAAAAAATTGTAAAATTGGATGTCACTCACTTAACAACAGCTTTCCTTAGCAACAAAAATTCTGGTCCCAATTGTCGTTGCAAGTTGAAGACTACCTCTATAATAGCTTATGCAGTCAAGTAATTGAGGGGCAAATAACATGGGTTTTGTTATTTGTTAACTAACATAGTTACCTTGCATTTTAATTTGATTTATTTTATCTCTTTTAAAATTATGTTCAGATTTATTAGCTTTTAACATTCCTAAACTGATAAACAAGCTGGAGACTAGTTCCAGATAAGTACAACTTGGGGTCTGGCTTATCTCTTTTGTGAATTCTAAACAATCTTTTTCCTTACAATTATGCCCCTTCAGACCTCATTTTAAAGAACATGTGTGCTATTATGGGATACAAATAGGTAACATGTTTGACTACATGTAACTGATTTCCTCTGCAAAGGGGAGGTTACTTTTATTTAGTCCAATCAACTTTCCTCTTGCATTTTCTTTGTTGGTGTTAACTATAAAAAGAAGGGGAAACATGAGGCTCAGGGTTCTCTTTTCCTTTTTCATAGAGAGACTTTATCAGGGTACCCTAATAAACTGCTTTTAAATGATCTAACAACTCAGTTGCTTATTAGAAAGGTAAACTGAGGCAGAACTTAGAGCCAGATTTGGCTTTCATAACACCATCCCTGCAGAACAGCCAGGTATCAGCAGGTTTAGTGGAAATCTAACATTTGGAAAATATTTATTTAGAAGAAAATGGAGCTGAACCACCAAAATCAGCTTCTGGTGCATGAATATAGGAATGCTGGGGGGCAGGGGGTGGGGGTGGGGGAGAAGGAGGGCAAACTAGTAGGGAGAAAAAAATGGAAGAGGACAGGCTGAATTCTGCAGCAGCCATCTTGCTGCAGGTCACATTTATAAATATTCAAAGACTCCTTTCTTGTACAAAATGTAGAGGAATAAAATTGAATGAGAAAAGTTTTGAATAAAACTAGCAAGAGAAAAAAGAATAACCTGTGCTTCAGTAGCCTCAGCCTGAGCTTCACCCTCACCCTCAGGCATGGCCTCAACC